>NC_056523.1:143861462-143919497 GCF_019175285.1 Sceloporus undulatus | reverse complement strand
AGATACAGGAGCAAAGCTGTCAAGAGTTGAAGAAAGAGTGGAATTAAATAAAGACATTGCTGAATCAGCAGAATCTCCAAGATCAAGAGGAGAGATTAATTATATTATATTATAAGTATAACAATATTATTTCTTTTCCTTTTCTTTTGGGCAGGTCAAGGCAGAAATGTACTGTATATATGATTTTATATTTTAATACCACACAGTGGTACATAAAAACAATTGCAACAGTTTTTTAACCTTAGAATAGTCCTGATGAGGAATTTGTACTCAGGACAAGAGGCTACTGTCAGAACAGAAGATGCAGAAACAGAAGGGTTCCTGGTTGGGAAAGGTGTCAGGCAAGGCTGCAGCCTTTCACTCTCTGTGTTCAATGTATATGCAGAAAACCTTACACAAAAACCAGGCTTCAACACAGGAGGAGGAGGAGGAGGAGGAGGGAAAATCAACCATCTAAGATATGCAGATGACTGCATAGTACTAGCAGAAATCATCAGAGACCTAGAGCAACTATTGAGGAAAGTCAAGGAAGAAAATGCAAAAGTAGGCTTACTGTTGAACAAAGAAAATGATGACCATGGAAGATATCTGTAAATTCAGCCTAGACAATGAGAAAACAGAAAGAGTAAAAGAGTTCCTCTACCTTGGATCAAACACTGACCAGACTGGGGACTGCAGGCAAGAACACAGAAGATGGCTGAGAAGAGGGAGGGCAGCTATGAAAGGACTGGAAAGGTCTTGGAGAGCAAAGGCATACAGCTAAGCATGAAAGTCAGGACTGTGCAAGCAGCTGTGTTCCCAATGGCCCTGTGCGGACGACGCAGGAGCTGGGCAATGAAGAAGACAAGCCATGAGAAGAAGAAGATAGGGCTCACTAGAAATGAGAGTAGTGCTTGGTAAAGTGGGGTAAAGCAGTAAGAATAGAGGAAGAGGGCACTCCAGGTGGTTGTGCGTTTTCAAGTCATTTCCAACATATGGCGACCCTCAGAGACACCTCTCATGTCTTGGCAAGATTTGTTCTGACCAGGTTTGCCATTCCCTTCCCTTGAGGAGGCTGAGAGAGTGTGACTGGCCCTTGGTCACGGAGTGCATTTCCATGGCCAGCCGGAATCCCAACCCCGGTCCGCAGCCTTATAATCCAATGCTGAAGCCACTGTGCCTCGCTGGCTGTCCGTGGGGCAAGAAGGCAAGGCAAGTGGAGGAGTAAGAAGCAAAGAGCCCGCAGGAGCCCAGAAGGCAGCCTTGGCGGTCCCTCCTCACCCGCAGGGTCCCGCTGCTCAAGGTGGGCACCTAACAACCAGGAGGCCAGGACAGCTGAGTCTCGGGGGCGCCAGGGGGCCAAAGGGTCCTCCTTTTCCGGACACGTCCTCCATGCGGAGGAGCAGGACTAAGACGCATGAGTTTGCACCGACAGGAGTGCTGCCGGCCTTTCCCTGGGCCTGCGCCCGGCCCTCCTTCCGGGCCTCGGGTCCCCCTGCGAAGGGGGCGTGCGTGCTGCCTGAGGGGCCCCTCCTCCTCCTCCTCGGGCCCCGTACCTCAGCGGCCTTCCCGGCTGTACCTGTCTCCGCCGCTGCCGCTGCTCTTCCTGGCGGAGGGACTCGGCGCGAGCCACCGCCTTCCGCTCCGAGCGGCTCAAACTCCGACCCGCCGCCATCGCCTCGAGGGGCTTCCGAGTGCCAGCCGGCCTAAGCCCCGGCTTCCGCTTCCGGCCTCCCGGAGCAGTCGAAGAAGCGCCTAGAGCGGCTCTCCGTTGTTGTTCCTTTCCTGCGGAAGACCCCGCCCACCGGCGCTTCCGGCCCAATCGTTCGGCGGCTCTCCTCCTCGGTTTGCGGCTGTCAAATATAATGGCGCGCGCGCTCACCATAAAGCTGCGCAGGGACAGAACGGCCACCTTACAGCTGTCCCTATGAGGCCCAGAGAGAGCCTTGCTTCCGCCTTGGATGCATCCGCACTGGAGAAATAACCCGGGTTGGCACCGCTTTAACTCTTCTGGCTCAAGGCTATGGAATTCTGGGAGTTGGCGTTTGTGGGGCCCTGAGCGGAGCATCCATTTTTCCGGGTCCTAGTCTCTGGAGCAGCAGAAAACAAGCTTGCTCCCTCCTCAATATGACATCCCTTCAAATATTTAAACAGGGCTATCATATCACCTCTTCACCTTCTCTTCTCCAGGCTAAACATCCCTAGTTCCCTAAGTCATTCCTCATAGGACATGGTTTCCAGACCCTTCGCCATTTTAGTCACCCTCCTTTGGACACGCTCCAGTTTCTCAATGTCCTTTTTGAATTGTGGTGCCCAGGACTGGACACAATATTACAGGCGGGGCCTGACCAAAGCAGAATACAGTGGCACTATTACTTCCCTTGATCTAGACACTATACTTCTATTGATGCAGCCTAAAATCGGATTGGCCTTGTTAGCTGCTGCATCACACTGTTCACTCATGTTCAACGTGTGGTCTACTTGGAGTCCTAGATCCCTTTCACACGTAGTCTCGTTCAGCCAGGTGTCTCCATCCTACATTTCATTTCTTCTGCCTAAGTGCACTACCTTACAATTCTCCTTGCTGAACTTCATTTTCTAAATTTTGGACCAGCTTTGTTGTTGTTGTTGTTGTTAACTGCCTTCAAGCTGATCTCAACCCATGGCAACCCTGCGGATGAGACATCCCAAGAACCCCTGTCTTCCACTCCTCTGATTAATCCTCCAA
Organism: Sceloporus undulatus; assembly: GCF_019175285.1. Classification (NCBI taxonomy): domain Eukaryota; kingdom Metazoa; phylum Chordata; class Lepidosauria; order Squamata; family Phrynosomatidae; genus Sceloporus; species Sceloporus undulatus. Next base: position 143,916,790 of record NC_056523.1, on the reverse strand, counting down.
ACACATACCTGTGACAGCCTTAATAGAGTCCATCCATCTAGCATGCAGTCTTCATGTCTTTCTGCTTCTCTCCACCTTTCCCAGAATTATTTTTTTCCAGTGAGTCATGCCTTTTCATGCCTTAATACAAAGTGAGAAAATCTGCTTAGCTATCTGTACTCAGGTCAAAGAAGAGACAGCTAAATAACAGTTGATTGAAATCACCACTCAAGCACATCTCTTCTATGTTTAAAGTTGCCAGAGTCAAAATTGCAGGTTGCCCTGTATTTCTAACTGCTGTGTAGAGTAAAGGGCATTTTAGCCACTAAGTATATAAGCATGCTACTGGCTGTGTAACAACAAGCAAGACCTGCTCAAATTCCCTTTAAATAACAATAAAAAGCTACAGAAAACATCTCCAGTTTTCACTCTGGCAATCCTAAATTGTTGATTCTTAAGTATCCAAAGTAACAGCAGCTGTACCAACCATCTCTGCAACATCTGAATATCCAAGGGAGACAAAGCCCCCTGTATTCTTACTGCTGGCAAATATTTCTTATATTCCATTTTAACTATCCCTTAAGTATCTTTCAGTGGGGAACAGCCCATCTTTATTATTATATTAGCAGTGAAGACCTCTCCTGTTTTTGACCTAGATGTTTTGCACTTCAGCTGCCAAAATCCTTGACCTCTGGTAATGCTGGCTGGATCTTCTGGAAACTGGTGCAAAACACAAGACCAAAAGTTAAGGTCCACCATATCTATGCTTGCCATAAATTTTTGCTACTGGTATTTTGCCTTTAATTCCATAATAAGAACTCCTAATTATATCCAGCTACCAACAGCTTTTGTCCTTTTCTTTTCCTCTCTCCCTCACCAAATGTTAAATATCTAGGCCTTAGATAGAGTAAGGTAGCTAGCCATATGTCATGGAAAAGTACAAAACTGTTTTATTTTTGTTGTTACTGTTATATTTTTTAATTCCAGGAGGAAACCTGTTTAATTTCTGCCTGTGCTACTGAGATCTGCCTTGAATACTAGCCACCTTGACTGGGACTTAAGGGGAACTATTTACTTCAATGTCTTGAGCAGTAAATTGGCTTGGGACAATCTAGGTTTAAGCTAAATGCTGAAAAAGGAAAACAAGTATTATGGAAAAGTTTCTTATTTTAACTTTGTGCTCCAACAGGAACATAAACAGAGTTGTGAAGGCAGTAAGCAGTCACACAGCTTGCTTCCCATATTAAACTCATTACAAAGAAACATTCTGGAGATACTACATCGTATTCAATTTTCAAAGCTGTGTAGTAGAGGTACTTCAGGAAAATTACTCCAGTGCCTTTGCAACACTTACTGCATGTACGTTATTTTTGAAAATCATTTGTAGAGAAGAACCAACAACCATATATACTCAACTATAAGTCAAGAAATGTGTGCCCAAATATTGACCCTAAAATCTGGGGTCGAATTATACAAGGGTCAGTACAGCTACTATGGCTTGAGATCGACTGGAGGACAGTTAACAACAACAACAAACAGTAATAATGCTCATAAGGCTCCTTTAAAAAGTAGCCCTGATGTCCCACTCTCCGTGCCTCAGCAGCGCTTGCTGAAAGAGCTGCAAGGCACCAGTGTGAGTGTGCATGGAGTGATTCCCTTCTCAATCCTATCTCCAAACTTTTCTTTCTCCTCTTTGCATTTCCCCATTTCCCCTCCGTTTGTAAGCTGATCTCCAAACCTTGCCTCCTCTTTGCATTTCCCCATTTCCCCTCCGTTTGTAAGCTGATCTCCAAACCTTTGCTTCTCCTCCTCCTTGCGTTTCCTCTGAAAACCAAGCTTCTCTTTCCCCCCTCCACTTCCACTTTGAAGCCAATCTTAAAATCTGTCTCCTAAATTCTGCCCTCAATTTATCCATGGGGCATATCAAAATCCAAGACTTTGATCCTAAAACCTTCCCTTGACTTATACATGAGGTCGACTTGTACACGAGTATATACGGTAAATACTTGTTTTCAAGTCCTGACTGTATGCTTCCCACCAGCACTAGGCTGGCCTTTTTTGAAAAAAGGATATTAAACAAGATGGAATTTAGTTCTGATAGCATAAGGCTCATTATTGATTGTTTTACTCAATGGACTTTAAAAAATCAACAAGTAGACACTTTTGTATAACAGAAATGAAAGTTGACCACAGAGTTGTGCTAGAGGACCCAGATATTCCTAGACAGAACAAATTAATAAAATCTGTGAATAATCAAATCCACAGAAGTCAAAGCCACAAATGTGCAGGGATGAATGTAATTCAGTAGTCAATTGGCCAACAACTTCTTAACTGTGAAGTCAAAGGCTTTCATGGCCGGCATCCATAGTTTTTTGTGGGTTTTTTGGGCTATGTGGCCATGTTCTAGAAGAGTTTCTTCCTGACGTTTCGCCAAAATCTGGCATCTTCAGAGAATGTTTGCCTGGAAAAAGTTGGGTATATATATATACTGTGTGGGCCTGGGAATGCAGGAGTGATATTAAACAATACACATGCAAATCACTCCTGCATTCCCAGGTTCACACAGTATATATACAGTATATATACAGTATAGAAAGGTTTAAGCAACACAAACCTGAATATCCAAGAAAACTATTAGGATACTGAGTATGTCTAGAAGGAAAATCCTGATCCATTCTAGAGTTGTTTAAATCAGGATTTTTAGAATGCTGACTCTCACTATGTGAACGTCTTCTCTCTGATATTAAACATATGCCAATAATTCTTAGTGTCTGGTGAATGTGGAGATTTGCCTATTTTTGCAAGCCTACCTTTTTTTTTTTTTAAAGCCTTCCTTGCCAAAATTTTAAAAATAGTTACTCACCAGCTATTTTTTAAAACTTATTGATATACAACATTGAACTCTTCCAAGAAAAGTAGTTCATGAATTTTAAAAGTTATCTGGTCTTCTTGTGACAAATTGTTAACAATTGCACATATTTATTATGTCAGAATAGATCACTGGGAAGTTGCTAATCCAGAGAAGAGGAACTATTCTTGTCTTTTCCCATCAGGCAAAAAAGATACCGTACATTGATTGCGTATAAACAGCCAAGCCTCAGAGATTCAGGCAGCAACAGAAAACAAGTCTGCCAACCCAAGCCCAATTAGTAATTTCATAAGGACCAGCCTCTTTAAAGATGTTTATTGGTCATATACAAAATAAAGAATGCTTCATATCAACAAACATACACTATATACATAAATAAATTAACAACACCTCCACTGGGGCTGTGGCAACAAATCCCCTACAGTTATCAGATATCTACAGATTGAAAAAGGACAATAATTTAGCAATAAATACTGATTACTTAACTGGACTCTACTGATGTACAGGAGAGCCCCAGGACTTGACAATATGCAATTACACCCCTGGCACATAATTAATCTCTATTTAATCTCCAATTTTATTAGCTCTGGAGACTGAGATTTTTTTTTAATTAAAATACTCCTTTCCCATTTAAGAAATATTTTAAAGCAGCAGTGAATTCATCTCAGTTAATATATTGTAAGGACTACCCTCAGCAACTGCAGGGTGGGGAACAGGAGCAGTCATCAGTCCATCTCATTAAGTGCTCTGAATATCACATTTTCTCTTGTTGCTGTGTAATATTTCAGTTTGGCAAAGGGTGTAATACACACACACAGCAAACTGCAGGTGAGAGCAAGGACAAAAGAGTTTGGTTTGGAGCCATCTGGGGATCCCTACCCTTGTCCAAGAAATATTTTGATTGGGAAGGAGGAGTCTGTGCACTCAGCCGTGCTATGCCTCTTATTAGCCACAAGCATCCAGAGTTCATACATATCAAATAAACAGAGACAGAGAGCAGATAAATCCTCACCACTTAGAAGAACCTGACTGAAGATTACAGCTGGGCTGTTATCAGATCCACTTTCAGTCCTTCTACATGGGGAGAAGCAATACTCTGTTTTAGCAGCCACAGCCACCCACTGCTTTATCATAGGAAGCAGCAATGTTATCAAGCAGGAAAAGAAAATGTCTGTGTACGGAATTAGCAATTTTTTTTTTTTTTACTGACAAAATACAGCCTGAGACCAAGAAGATTTCAGAAAAGAAGGCTCATCAGTAAGTACTTTTATCTGTCAGTGGCAAAGAAGGCAAGGTGCTGCTGGAGCTTACCTACATACAGTAAGCCACCATTATACAGGAATGCCAGTTCTGTTCTTAGGTGGGTATCTTATGAGATGCCATCCTGCCAAGTGCATCAAAGATAACAAGAAAGGAACCCTACTGCCCCAAGGAATAGAAGAGGTGTACTGCCTTACCTGCAGGGTATGTTTAGATATCCAACCAAGAACTCATCTACCATGCTTCCACCCATGCCCAAATATCAAATACCCCAACTTCTGGCCTGCAGTCTCTCATTTTCTCTCTCTTTCCTTCCAGAGAGAAATAATTATTTCATAATCCAAGAGCTCACTTTTACACAATTCACCACAACATAAAACAACCCCCTCCCCCTCCCGAGCCACAAGCCAGCCACATGTGGGCGGAATTATACTTCACGGATCTGCTCTACAGCCAAGTAGAAAGCAAAGCTCCCCTCTGGCTGCATGAAACAAAATGCCCCATAATAAAAAAGGAGAAATAAAAACACATCACCCTTCACAGCAGGAAAACCAAACAAACAAGCACCTTGAAAACAAGAACCATCACACTCTGAATGCTATATACCAGAAAGAGAAATCAAGGGGAAGGGCTTGAGGGGGGCACCTGGGAGAGGAAGAACTCAAGAACACGAGAAAGAGACAGACTGAACATGGGCAAGAGAAGGTGAGAAAGATCTCCCTGGGTGTTGGAAGATTCACCATTTTGAATTTCAGTCCTTTACACACTCCAGTGCCAAAGGGTGTCCAAATACACATCCCACTGTACACAAGGATAAGCACCTGCCAACATCCTCCAAAACCATAGACACAGATAGCTTTTCACTTCTTAGGCCCTAAGAAGGGCTAGGAGGCACAACACATCTGGAAGAAAACAAAAGGAAGAATCTTGTCACCACTTCAAGATATCTAACATATGGGTGCTCCAGTGTGGGACAGGGCAGGAGGAATAGTTGGCAGGAAATGAATTGCCAGAAGTACAAACGATGACAATTCTGTTAAAGATCACAAAGGGGTACTGATGGCAACAAAAATACCAATGTTAAGGTGTTTGTGTTATCATTAATATTGCTTTGCGAATGCTCGCTGTAATAATTGAAATGCATCCCAGCTTTAACATGAATATTGCTGTCTGAAAGTCCTGTCATTCATTTCCAACAAAGTGTTCCTCCACCATCCCATGGTCCTCAAAACAGCCACATGTACATATAAGTGACAATTTACAACACACTTTGATGCATCTGATGAATCTGATTCTAATCCACAGAAAATTATGCTTCAGTAAGTGTGTTAATCTTTCAAGTGACACAAGATTCTGTTGTTTTTGCTTAACATGGCTAACCCTCTGGAAACTCTAGGGTAGTGACTTTAACCAGAGACTCCTCATGCTATCTGAGATTTAGATGGAAAAGTAAACAACCCAGTAAGAGGAAGCAGCAATGGAAGCCCTGCCAACTCCAGGGAGCAGGAACAGCCAATTGAGAAATGTTAAGGATAACATCAATTGGCAAGACATCCTGAGAACCAGTGTAGTGTTGGGGTTTGAGTGTTGGTCTAGGACTCTGAGAGATCAGGGTTCAAATTCCCACTCAGTCATGAAGACCCACTGCATGACCTCAGGCAAGTCACACTCTCTCAGCCTCAGAGAAAGGTGAAGACAAACCTCCCTGAACAAATCTTGCCAAGAAAACTCCATGATTGGTTCACAACATAAGTCAGAAATTACTTCAAGGCACACAACACAAGGATGACATGACTGTGATGGTATTAGATTCAACACAGCAAACCAGGGCTGCCAAACTGTTTGTTCACTGAAATAAAACTTTTACCCCGAAAGACAGCCACCCACTAGCATATTATTATTCAAGTGGCATCTGAATCTCAAGGTATGGAACGAGCACCAGAGCTGGAAACATTAACAATGCTAATCATTAAATAATATTAGTTCATTAAAATTAAACTATTATCAATGCATTGTTTTATTTTTCTAGAAGTCAATTAAAATTATTAAAAATTGACAAATATTGCACCTCATTAAAAAAAACTACTCCTCAAAAGTAAAATGAATTAACAGAAATAGTGATACATCTAAATCTGCCACCACTGGCATCTAGTAATGAAAATAATGACTTTCACAATCATTGTTGAAAAACTTAAAGAATTAGGACTAACACATTAATTTTAAACAAATAATTTCCAACTCTGGTCATCATGCAGGTTGTCATGCTGCTTTCCATAGACTGTAATAAACAATGCAAATAGAGAACCACATTTTTTAGGCCAGACAGCTAAAATTTAAGAGTCTCTGCTGAAAAGTGAGACCTGCAGTCTAGGCCACATAAGTGCCTTTCATGCAACTTCAAAATCTAGATATGACTAGGAGACCTAAAATATAATTTCAGTCCCTGCCTGTCACTTGTCAGTTTGGTCACCAGAAAACCCAGGTTGTATGCTACTGTGTTTTGCAAGTGTAATAAGTGTGCATAAATATTGCTTATGCAGATGATAATTGTTTGGTTTTGACAGAATTAAGATTTCTTTGGCAAGGACAAGAAAGTGAAAGGCAATGCAGGGAGGAAAATATGCACAGCTTCAGGATGGAGGGAAGGATGCAGAGAGAGGTAGAGGGGAAATGAGACAATAAATCTCAAAGTCTCTGGTCTAAACAATCCTACATCCTCACTGATTCATAAGCCTTCAAAAATAGAAGTGACAAACCTTTATGGCCTCCTCAGACTTTTACAGGCCCAAGTATGGCCGCAACACCCCAAAGGACAAGGCAACATTCCTGGCTTGCCAATAACCACTTTTCTATGCTGCAGTAGCAGCTACTCGTACATACCCATTCCTTCTAAATCTGCAGAACAGAATAGAGAGGTAACCCTTGACCAATTTTGTTCTCAATGAATAATTTTAGCAATTTTCTTCCCACTCCAAGAACATCTTTGAAAACTGCAGCTTTTGAAGATTTCTCAGCTCATAATTCATTCTGTGCAAAATCCATGTATAATATTTTTGTGCAGAAAGCATTCAACATTTCTGCATTGAAAATGCTGTCGCTGCAGACTTATTCTGGATAAAATTCATATGTGGGTGTTTTTTTAAATACATAAAATTTCACTCTTGCACAGGTAATAGCATGTTTTCCTGCATGGTAGGGGTTTGCACTGGATGGCCCTTGAGGTCTCTTCCAACTCTATGATTCTACGTTCTGCTATTTTATTTTCTGTGCAGAAAATGCTGGATTTTGCACCAAAATGGTGCGAATATTGTGCAGAACAAGTCTTGAATTACTAAAATTCTTGTCAATCCAGGCTTCTATTTATCACGGTTTCCCAACACTCGAGACACACATTTTTTGCTCATTCTGAAATCTTTCTTAATAACATTTCCTTACTAGTAAGTAGTGGTGTGGTTTTTGGTGGAAACTGCAGCAAAAGTAACTGCTGTGTTCATACCAGTACTTTTTTCCTCTGTTTTTCTCCCCCTTTTCTCTCTTTTTGTTGTTTGTCCTTTGCACATTTACCATCCATATGAGCAAAGACAAAAGTATACCAAAATGCTATGTTAAAGGCTGTCTGGGACTTTTAAAAGAATCATTATTAGTAGAGCAGGGACTAGACAGTCGATTTCAAGTGGTAAGTTTGCAGCAGCATAGAATTCTTTGAAGGGAGGTGACAGGTAGGGAGGCTCCACCGGACATCAGGGAAAGGACTTTAACAGCAAATCCTTGTTTAAAGCTTTCTTTCTTCTTTGCCTGCAATTCACTTCTGGCACTGAAATGCTTGCAGTGGGTAGGCATTAGGAAGGTAACTTTGAGAGAGTGATTTCCATCAAACTGAGGCTAATGTCTTTTTGGTTAAAGTCACTGCATGTGGTCTGTGGATAGCTGCCACTGGACAGAGGATTTAGCCTTCCAGCATGTCTCAACCTGACACTTTTGTTACAGTATATCACTTTAGGTTTTTATTTCCTCTATGAGACGCAGAATCTGTTATAAAACTGAGTTTTTTCAGAATCTGAAAAAGCTACCAGGTGATATACTGCCCAGCTTCAGTTACGCAACCATGTCGGTCCTACTGGTAATGACAGCCCAGTTAAGATTCTACTGACTGCTAACTGTTTACTATAATGGGTTTTTCTGCACTTGTTACGCCAAGGGTTTAGAATTTGTTTCCTGTAAAGTCTTTAGGGCTCACCAGCCATCACTAGTTATATACACTCTGAAAGGCAAAGTTTTCTAAGCAAAGTCTCAGGTATTAAATGGCTACCTGGAATGACCTTATAACAAATATTCCCTGCTAAGATTACAAGAGATGCCTTTTCATAGCAAGACCATCAGCTCCTGCCCGCAGACCAACCATTTCTAGATAGCAATACAGAAGGCAGAGCAATTATCTCCCTTCTGTGCTAAAAGCTGACTGGCTCCTACAGGCTGTCTGTTAATGGAAACCTAGAGAATAGGCTTCCAAAATGACTTCCTAAGCATCTATAACATCATATACAGTGCAGCTGGTCTTTCCTGGGCCACACTGACCACCCCATACTTGTTAGCCCTTAAAAAAATTCAAGCTAGGTTTGCCAAGTACTTCCCAGCAACCTTGCCAATAGAAAATAACAATTAAGGGATGAGAACAGGAAAAGACTCTTACCAGAAATGTGAAGCTACATAAATTCTACTATAGTCCAAACCTGCAAAATACTGATTCTATTTACCTATCTGTAGGACATGCTGTTAGCTTCACTCATTCCTTCACATTTTCATGTAATTAGCAGTTGTCTCCTCAGCCCCACCTTTGCTGCAAGTTTGTTGATCTTTTGAGACACCCAGGACCACCAGGAAATTAAACTCTGGAGGCTGGGATACAAGTGACAAAGAAGAATGGAATATTATCCACCCATTACTATTGAACAAATTTTGGCAATACCATAAAAAAGAACCAATCTTCCTCAAACTTCAGGAGCTAAGAAGTGACGCCTTTAGACATGAGTAAACTTCTAATAAGACAGAAGGCCTCAGAAGGTCTACTGTGAAATGCCCAAGGAAACCCTGCACTCAGCCCAGGGAAAGCAAAAAAAGAATGCTCACAGGACACCCACACCGCAAAGATGGCCATTGGCACCATCACATCACAGCGCCACACAAGACCTCAGAGCACAGACAACTAAACACAACAGGAGCACAAAAGAAGCATGTGAGGAGTTCAAGAATAAGTCACTTTTGGTACAATTGCAAAAAGATATCAAACAGGACTAGCCTTTTTTGTTTTTGTTTTTTCTTTATGTTATTTATAAATAAAAGTCTGATAACTCTTTATAAAAACCAACCTCAGAGCCACAAAGATGTAGCGAGAAACTTTTAAAATTTGCTTTTTTTTTTCCTTTTTTTATGATTTTTTGAGCTAGCAAAGTCTCCAAGAATATGACTACCAAATATTCTCACCCTCTCAGGTTAAAAAGGAGACAGTTAAATATAAGTTCTTCATCCAATTTTAGCTTTGAAACTTAAATGATTTAATAATTCCTTAAAATGAACGTTTCTCTCATAAATAAAGGGCTATTAAACCACATAAACAGGTTGTGTAAACCATCACACTAGAGACACTTGATACTCTCCAAACACAGGAAACAACTAGTGATTTTGGTCTTGTTCAGTGCAACACATTAGGCACAAAACTGGCCTGTAGTCACCGTGGTACAACCTGCCTTCTTCCAGATAGGAGGCTGCAACGGTGCCCATTCCTGGCTCCTTTCCCTTCTCTGCAGCACAGACACCAGGAAACTGCAGTTTTCCCCTTACATCACTCTTCAGGAAAAGTCCTAAGGAATCCCACCTTTAAACATAAAAGGCGCAACTAGATGTTAATATAAAAATGGTTACACAAACTACCCCCATTATAGCCACTGATACCAAGCAATTTACAAGCAGCAGACTAGACAGCTGACACACAACCCTGGAAGAATGGTATCAAGTCAACACTGACAGCAGGTCTTCCAACTTTCTATGACCTCTACCCTCCCCACTTTGGGTCATTCCTCCCCAAGAATTTATTCCATGCTGCTGGGATTCTCTTTGGCTAGAGTAGTGAGGTCCTTCAGTCTCTTCCCAGAATACCCTTGGGCGGAAGGTTCCGCTCATAAAGAAGGATTGCATTACCATCAGTCACACCAATCAGAACAAAGCTAAAAACAAAGAGACTGCAGTGACAAGCAGGCCAGCATGTGCCTGTGTGGGCTAGGCTGTCTGGGAGAGGGTTGTGCTTTAGGGACTCCGGATGAGCTTTGTGCCTAACTGCCCTGCACACACAAGCCCAGGCAGTGCTCGTTTCACTAAGACCGGGCGTCCGTTTTAGATTTCACTATCGTGATGACGCTGGTAGTGGCAACCTTGCCAGGCACAAGGGGCCCCATGCTGGAAGCAAGTGGGCCCCGGGCTGGGGTTACTGGGCTCCGGGCCACGGTCCGGGCGAAGTTCTGCAGTGCCTCATACTTGGAGCGCAGGGCGTCAAGTTCCATTTTCATGCTGGCATTCTCTGAGGCCAGCTTCTCCACCTCCTGCTGAAGTTCTGCTTTCTGCTTCTCCAGCTCCTCCTTCTGGGTCACCCTCTTGACTCGGCAGCTAGCGGCGTAGCCCCGGTTCTTCAGGGTTCGCCGGCGTTGCTTGAGCTGGATTATCTCCTCCTTTGACAAGCCCCGCAAATGCTGATTCAGCTCTCGCACAGACATGGTCACCAGCTCTTCATCTGTCAAGCTGGTCCCATTCTCACCTGGCTCCCGCTTCACCTGTGGGGACACAGAGGAAGACATGAATCACGGAAGGTCTGGAAGGGTGCACATACAGCTAACTCTCAGTTTTGCCCCATTACCTTCAAGGCTTTGTTTCCTTTGTTGGGGGTCGTCATAACACGCAAGCCTTCACAATCAGATTCTGCAAGAAAGAGAACAGTAAGAGGTCACCAAACTCAAATTCCAGAATATTCATTCACAGACACCTACTTATCTGGCCCTGCAGCAAGACAGAGAAAGTGGGCGGGCTCCCCACTAGAACCGTTCCCCACGTGCTCATCACAGCAACAGATCAAGCTGAAGGACTTACAAGAGCTCCTGAACACCCCTGTCCCTGCCAGCCCCACACCACTCTATTAAACTTCAAGGCAAATGGCAGAGGAGGAGGGGGATTAAGAAACCTGGGTGGAGTCAGAGTAGGATGAAACCACATTTAAAAATAGCCTGGCAGCCAGGGTCCTGTATGGCTGTACTGAGCAGTCATGCTGACTCAGCATGCTTCCAGCCTTGCTCACAGTTCACGCCTCTATAGTATTATCAAGCAAGCGAGTTGCAGTCCAAGAGGCTTGCCAGGCCATCAGTATACTTCTTTTGCTTTACATTAAGGGGTTCAAAGTTACATGGCTAATCAGGCACCCCATGGAAGAGAAAGAGGTGTGTGGGAGCACTTTGCAAAATGATCCCTTTGACAGAATCTGGTACATATGAACTGAGCCATCCTGTCTAAAGTGTTACTTTATCTGGGAAACTGAACAAGAAGGGGATGTGGGAGCAAGTGGAAATTATGGGGAACATCTGATTAGCAGGCACAACACTACTTATGCTGTAATTTCTGAACAATCTCTGTTTTCTTATGAAAAACGTTTACCACTCATGATAGCAGGAGTGGTGGTGGATGGGAAAATACACAATCAGCTGAGAAACCGAAAGATGCCTTGGTAGGTTTCAAAAAGTCAGGAGGACTAAGTATTACTTTTGATAATTTTTTTTTGTCGAAGTACTCTAACCCACTCCCCCCCCCAGCACCTTACCAGAAAACAGTAGAATTTAAAAACCTAAACTCATTTTTAAAAGAGCTATAAAAATCAAACACACTTATGCAAAGTCACTCCATTAGCTTGTAGTCACTTTTGACACGTTGTTCTAAACTTTCAAAACATATGTTTTAGCAGAAATTTGTAATGTATTTTTAATGTAGTCTAAGGTTCTCAGGTTTCCAACAATTGCAATTTCAGAAAAGCTTGAAAAGTATAATCAGGGTTGATACTTAACTCAGGAATCATAAGGCACATTAAAGAACCCACACTGATAATGCTTTCACATTTCATTTCAGCATTTACTGTGTAAGGGGGAGGAGCACTATGACAATACCAAAATCCAGAAGGTGCATAATATGAGATTTGCTAGCAAGTCTTCACTGCCATCTACAAAGACTAAACTTTTATTAACATTCATGAAACTTCTTCTCCCATTTTTAAATCTGAAGGCAAAGTAGCTTCACCAAAAGGCCTCCCATTGAGAGAAATCTTGTTATGCAATACAGCAAAGAAAAGAAGGCTGAACACTTATTACTTTCTTCCCAAGACTCAACCTGAACCTATCTGCAAGAATTGTAATTCTCTCCTGCAGAAGATCTGAGATCTCTCCAGCAGATGAATTGTGTCCCTTCCCAAACCCATATACACACACACTATATTACACTACATTAGAAAGTACCCTACCTTTGGCTATTCCTCTGGAACCCAGAAGCTACAGCTGTTCCTTAAGCAAGAAGAAAATCTGCTGCCGTGGTCAATAGTGTCTTGATGATAGAAGAATCACTATGTATGTCCAGACCAGGATGTTTTTACATCCACCTCCCACCTAAGCACATCATCAGCACTTACATGGCATAATAAATGTTTCTCCCCCACAGTCCATGTTCTTGTTTGTTAAATGCATAAAACATCAGCTCACATTTATAGCACAGAATTAAGACAAGCTAGTGTCAGCAAAAGCCAAGAAAACAGTCCCCCAGCAGCACCCCCAGAAGGGATGGCTTCAGCGCTTTCCAAGAGCGCTAACAGGCAAGCAAAAACTCACATATTCCTAGAGCACAGAAAATTGCTGACAAGGAAAGTGCACATGCCCAAAGGACATGGCTGTGGTCACTTGATTAAAGGCTTACCCTTCTCTAACACAGTGGATCACAGTTGCCTCACTGAAAGGGACCCAAACACCTTAGTCTTATCTTTGGAATGAATAAGCATGTTCCAGACAATAACTAATCTTCAAATAAAACCTTCTTTGCTAGCAAGCAATACACATTTACAAACCTGATTGCAGGCTCTATTGGACCAACCATTTGCAAGTCAGCATTCTTAATAGTAGGTCAGCAAAAATTACCTTTGTTGTTAATGAAGATTCTGACTTAGGCTAGGTCAGGATAAGAGCACCACAACTATACTTCATGAACCAATTATCATTCAAAGAAATGGTCAATGGACCAGCTGAGGGTAGAGGAGTTGATGGATTTTACTTTGTAAGAATTGATGTTAATGTGTTAGCCTTTGGAGGAAAACACTGGACAATATAAGAACTTCACTGGCCACTGAGAAAGCCCATAAACTGAAATGCAACTATTCCCTATATGAATGACCTTTGACTCATTTATGTCTTATGGACCTTCACCCTTACTGCTATTTGTAAAACTGGACTCTGTGTTGTGTTTTTAATTGAATAACTTACTATTTAATAGATTTAGTATCTCTTTTAATATTTGTTATGTGTCTGGCTTCCCCCCCCCCTTTTTTTTTTTTTTTTGTGAATTAAGTCCTATATCATTCTCTTTTATTATTGTCCATGGAGCAGTGTCAATCCACAAGCTATTGGCTGTTGATCCACATCAAGGTGCAAGGAAAGAAAGAAAAGAGCTGTAGTCAACGGGCACAATTATGGCACCGGTCCTTAACACATTAGAGGGTTGAAGGAATTACCTGTTTCCTACGTCAGATACCCTGAGACCCAGTGACTTACTGTAAACAAAAAACCCAACTGGATGAAGGCCTCTCTCTGATATCATAGGTGTTTATCAGACGAGCTCTTAAAGAGGTACTATTCCAGTGTGACTCCTCTAGCTGCCTCCTGTTGCATGCTGGGATTGGCAGTTTTAAGGAGGGGTATTTAGAATTCTCAGGCAGAGAAGTTCAGCTCCTTAAAACTGCCAATCCCAGCATGCAACAGGAGGCTGCTAGAGGAGTCACACTGGAATAGTAGCTCTTTAAGAGCATAGTGTGATAAACATCATAGTAATGCTGAAAACGGATGTTCTTTCAAAACTGGTTCAAATGAATGTTGGGACAGGCAGAAGACAGAATATTAAACATAACACTGAAAGTCAATCACTCACTGAACAGTCGTATTACTGATCTCTAGTCTAGAGTCAAGCAATCTCTTTCCATCAGAGAAAATGTTAGGTACCATTATCTGTGGTCATGCAAAAAGAGATCTGAAAGTTTCTAAAGAATGGCATAACCAAAAATCCCTCTTACATCTATGAATCCAGCACAGGCAGAGTACTTAAGTTTCACAATGACAAGTACAAATGATGTTCAAGCAAAATCCCAGGGGAAAAGCTATTTTGCAGCAGAATACATATGCTTAGTGCTTTCCCAACTCAGCAAGACCACTGATAGGGTGAAACCAGGATTTTATTATCTCTCTAGATCAGTCTTTGGAATAGAGTTGCTAATTAACATCTAGAAATAGTGCAGGATGGGTGCTGGCTACAAAGAATCTTAGCTGCTCACAGGTCTCTCCCACTGTAATGGAAATGACTGTTATGAAGAAACAATGGGACATACCCATAAAACCCGGTAGCTGTGGTAAGTAAGAGAAAGAGGATCAGTATACAGTATAAGGCTTTAAAATCCTGTGATATTTTAACACAAGAAGTATAGTATAGTTTGCACCCAGGGCAAGTACAACTTATTCATTTTATTTTATTTTTTAACAGAGAGCACTCAAAATGTAACAAAGCCTAACCAAACTTTATATTTCATTAATTGGGATGGTATCAGGCTCTTCAACAGTCCTGACCAACAGGCCAGAACAGCAAGGCTTATTAATGCCCTGCAAAAAGGACTGCCAGAGAGAACTGGCATCCAGACAGAGACAAACTTGGTTTAACTCCCCAGACTGCTGATTTCTCAGCTTTTTGACAGCTTCCCGAAGAAAGATCACACTGGAAAGTGCCAAGTGCGATGGCTGCAAAGGGAAAAAAAGTGCAGCCTCAACACATTTTGCCAAGACTCAAAAGGCCTGCACTCAGCACAAGTACCGCCAATTCCTCGCTCACAACAGAGCTGACAGCAGAGTGCATGATTCAACACAGGCCTCATTCTCAACATTCCTGGTTCACAGAGCTGTGCCATCAAACTAGTGTAAACACGGTGACGTCACCCATTCCAGCAGTAAAGAGGCCCAGCTGTAAGGGATGAGAAAGACAACAGTATGATGGCAAGGGGGAACTGGGAGCTGGATGGCAGCCTACAGTGGGAGGCTTTCCAACAGGTGTACTACAAAGAGCCATCCCAACACAATTCTGTATCTGTTGGTAAGTACATAGATTGTTTTCAAACTTTCCTGTGTTTACAGGATCTAATTCAGCTTCCCAAATATCCTTCTAAAATATATTGAACCCTTTAAGAGCTTTTAACTTGGCAAAGGAAATTGAATTCAAAGATTACTAGTAAGACTTTCAGAAGTATATGGTCACCAGAGAATCCTCCCTCCTCCAAGAAGACATGACTCTTCAATATACTGTACTTTGAAGACTGTTCTTGCGGTGGGCATGCCTCTTACTCAGCAGAACTGAGGGGACAGAGACTTGAATCACTTCTTCCGACATACCCTTAGAAGGTGCCAGCCTCACATGGTTATTAACATAGTTGAGAAGCTAAGCATGCATGCAACCAAATCAAAATGGAACTCCATGCATCTCTCCCTATTCCATCAAGAATGAACACATTTATTTTGCTTTCCATTTATCACAAGTACTAAAATGAGAAGAAAGACATTTTCACACATCACTACTTTCTCAAAATGAAACCTGGACAAAAAGTAGCAGTACACTCCTATAACATACAGTTGCTACCCAGGGGTGAAGAATTCCACAGGACAGAGTAATGGCAGTTAAAGTGGTATCAAACCGCTTTATTTCTGCATTGTAGCTACACCTAATGTTGAAGACAAGTTTTTTTTAAAGAAAAAACCAAGTCTGCTTCCTAATTATCTTGGCTCTATTCATCACTGTTTTATGATGGGCCCTATATTAGAAACATTCCTTTTTCTAGAAAGGAAAACCAAGCGTACAATTGACACACTACCCTTTGAACTGTTATAGAGGCATTAAGTGTTATATATTCTGCAAAGAAAGGGGTTTAAACTAAGAAATTTTCCAGATCCCTCCTATATTACCATTTTACAATCATGGGTTAGTGCAGATCTTAGTCAGAAGAATATTACACCAAGACAGCTAGTTGTTTTACCCAGAAAATATCCAAACACAATTGGAGCATCTAACACACACTGATTACAATGCCCATCCCCCATTAACTAAGACACTATCCAACTGGCAGAGGACAGGTTGCCCTCCAGAGTTATGGCTGTAGATGACGACATACTCCAGCTAGATTTGCTGTGGGGAACTTCCCGCCAGGGACTCAGTAGAGGACAGCATGCACTTGTTGCACATACGTGCTCCGCTGTACAAATCAGAAGAGCTTGTACAGGCGCATAGAAAAAGATGCATCTCTATGCCCTCCCTCCCATTCCAGTGTGACAAAATGCCAACCTCCTTCACAGAGCCCTTGAGAATGGCGTGCCTGTCTTACAGCCGAGACAAAAACAGAAGAAATAATTTCCATAAAGCCATTGCTTTCAGAACCAACCATTTTCCTAAGACAGTCAAAACAGAAAAACCAAGATGAGAATTGCCTGGTCCAAAACACCCATGGCCATCCAAGGACACACAAGTTCATAGAATCATAGAGTTGGAAGACACCCCAAGGGCCATGCAGTCCAACCCCATTCTGCCATGCAGGAACTCTCAATCAAAGCATCCATCCCCAACAGATGGCCATCCAACCTTTCTTTAAAAACCTCCAAAGAAGGAGACTCCACCAGTCTCCGAAGGAGTTGTTCCACCACTGAACAGCTCCAAGTCAGGAAGTTCCTCCTAATCTTTAGGTGGAATCTTTTTTCCTGTAGTTTGCATCCATTGTTCCAGATCCTATTCTCTGGAGTAGCAGAAAACAAGCTTGCTCCATCCTCAATATGACACCCCTTCAAATACTTAAATAGAGCTATCGTATCAAAAATCTCAGAGAAGGATCTCTTGCAAAAAGTTCTGCCCAGTACCCCTTTTCCCTCTTTCTCCCATTTGTCATTCTCTCGCACACTTTTGTATCCTCACTCGCTGCACATGGATTTGCCTTCTAAGGCATATACCTAAAGCACTACAACTGTCCCAAGACACTTGTTGTCCTTGTGAGCCTCCAAGTTATTTCTGACCTATGGCGACCCTAAGGCAAACCTATCCTGGGGTTTTCTTGGCAAGTTTCTTCAGAGGAGGTTTGCCACTGCTATCCTATGGGGCTGAAAGAATGTGACTTGCCCAGAGTCATCCAGTGGGTTTCCATGGCCAAGCAGGGATTCAAATGCTGGCCTCCCAATATCCTAGTCCAATGCTTGAACCACTACGCTATGCTGTCGTTGTTGTTAGCTGTTTTTGAGTCAATCTCAATACATGGTAACTCTGTGAATGAGATGTCTCCAAGCCCCCCGCTGTTCTCTACCTCCTTGCTCAGGTTCTGCAGGCTCAGGTCCATGGTCTCTCTGACTGAGTCTCCTCCATGTGGTCTTCCTCTCTTCCTACTTCAATCCACGCTGGCCCTCCCCAACACACTAAATGCTGACAAAAACAATGCTGAGGAACAGGCTCTTGGGTGATTCTCTTTTCCAGCTGAACTTGCGCTCTCCTCTGCCTCACCGCTTTGCAAGAAGATGAATCAGCATGTCAGGTCTGCCTCCCCGCACCCTGCTACATTTGAATCCTGGGTTCCCAGTGTCCTAGTCCAGTTCTGAAATCACCACACCACTATGTTGTTGTTATTAGCTGCTTTCAAATCAACTTGTGGCAACCCTGTGAATGAGATGTCTAGCCCTCTGGCTGGGTCCCACCAGCCCCCCTCAGCCCCTTTGTGCAGCACATACCTAGCAGTGACCTCATGTTGATGAGTCAGCAATGTCAGCTCCCCCGCCAGGAGACTTCCAGCCAGGAGACTGCAATGGGGAGACTGGACCCCCCTCCTTCAACCCCTTGCATTTCTCCCCCCACCACACACACACTTTGTGAACCCCACCCTACGCACTCCCTCCTCTTACTGCCTACCCAGACACCTGATGAGTCAGCACCACCAGCCCTTTAACACTGGCAGACATGGCTGCACATCCCTGAAGAGAAAGAAAGAAAGAACGAACGAAAGAGAAGGATGCACCTTCTCTCCCCACAATAAAGGAAGGAGGGCACACCTGCTCTCAAATAAATGATGAATAAAAACACCCCAAGGATCAAGGAAATGGGGAGGAAGGAAGGAAGGAAGGAAGGAAGGAAGGGAGGGAGGAATGGCACAACTTCTGCATCCCCAAGAAAACTCAACAACAACAGGGATGCAGGGAAAACCAGGCGACTGTGGTGGTGGCATGTCTCTTGGCAGGAAAGGAGGGCAGCCACCCCGCAAGGGAAAGAAAGGGAAGAAAGAGGAAGAGAGGGGGGAAGGAGGGAAGAAAGCAAGGGAAGCCCACCCACCTGTCACCCACAGAAGACGAAGGCAGGCGGCGGCAGCAGCAAAGGCGACATTAATAATATTAATAACAGCAATAATAAATAGTGATGATGTTGATGGCAGAATGAAGTTGGACTGCATGGCTATGGTGGTCTCTTCCAACTCTTGTGATTCTATTATGATGGCAATAATAATAATAATAGTAATTAAAAATAGTGATGATGCTGATGGCAGAATGGGGTTGGATTGGATGGCCCTTATGGTCTCCTCCAACTTTTGTGATGATAATATGATGATGGCAGAATGGGTGTGGGTTGCATGGCTCTTGTGGTCTCTTCCAACTCTGATGATAATAATAATGACAATGATAACAACAACAACAATAATAATAATAATAATAGTGTTGGTGGTGATGCTGGCAGGAGGAGGTTGGACTGGAAGAGACGGCCCTTATGGCCTCTTCCACTCTAGGATTCTATGGTGATGATAATGACGATAAGACTAATGGTGAAAAGGAGGGCACCTGAGAGGGGAAGCCGTCTTCCCTGGAGACCCCGGGGGCCCTCTCTCCAGGCAACGCAGCCCGCCAGAAAAGCCCCGGGTGCCGCGAACGGAGGAGGAAGAAGAAGAAGAAGAAGGCAGGGAGGGAGGGAGGGGAAGAAAGAAAGACCGAGCGACAGAGGCCGAGGGGGCTCCTCCCGCCCGCAGCCTCCCCCAAATAAACACCGAGGACGGCGGCGGCGGCGGCGGAGGAGGAGGAGACGCTACTCCCCGGAACCCCCATGGAAAGCAATACACAACAGCAATACACCATCATCATCATCATCATCATCATCATCATCATCATCATCATCATCATCATCATCATCATCATCATCATCATCATCATCATACCCTGGAAGGAAGGGGAGCCCCTTTCCCCCAGTATGTATCCCCCTCCTCCTCCCTCCCTCCCTTCCTTCCTCCTGGAGGAGGAGGAAGAGGGCGGGGGAGCTAGCCTCCCTCCCCTGGCCAGAGGCTGCTCCTCCGGGGTCCAGGCCTCTCGCTCACCCTCCGCTCGGTGCCGCCGGGGGAGGGGAGGGGAGGGAGGGAGGGAGGCCGCCGCGCAGCTGAGGGCCACCGAGACGAGAGTCCAGCCGCCGCCGCCGCCGCCGCCGCTGCTCACGGACGCGTCACGTGATGTTTGGGTCACGTGGCTCCTCCATTCATGAAGCCGTCCGGGGCGCCCGCCCAGAGCCTTAAAGGGGAGGCGCTCCCAGGGGTCCAGGGCTGGTCCTCCCTCACTCCAGTCCTGGGTGGGTTTCTTGCTGCTTTACATTTCTTTGTTGCCAACATTTCTTCAGAGGGGCCTTGTCATTGCCTCCTTCCCCTGAGGAGGCTGAGAGAGTGTGACTTATTGCCCAAGGCCACTCAGTGGGTTTCAAGGGCTGAGTAATGATTCCATCCCTAGTCTCCAGAGTCCTTTAGTCCAACGCTCCAACCACTAGGCCACACTGGCTCTTGCATATGTATAGTATGTACCAAGTTGTTGTTATTGTTGTTGTCTGCCTTCATTTCTGACTTATGGCGACCCTATCATGGGGTTTTCTTGGCAAATTTTGTTCAGGGAAGGTTTGCCATTGCCTTCCCCTGAGGCTGGGAGAGTGTAACTCGCCTAAGGTCTCCCAGCGGGGTTTACATGGCCAAGCAAGGATTCAAACCCTAGTCTCCAGAGCCAGAGTCCAATACTCAAACCACTATCCCATGCTCTCTCTCTTTCTTTCTCCCTCACACACACATGAAGGGCATAAAGAAAGTGTATATGTCTGTGAGGGTGACAGAGAGCAAGACAGTAGTTGGTGAAAAACAATAGCAATTTGTTTTCAATTTCTTTCTCCTGTTTGCCTGATGGAGAAGCCACTGTGACTTCGAAAGCTTGCAACATGTAATTGTGCATTGTGGTTGGCCCAATAAAGGTATCATTGTTGGATGATATTGTATTTGCTATGTGGCCAACACAGCTACCCCTAGTTGTTTTCTGGATTTCAAGATACTGTATTTTAGCCATCACAGGGGAATCCTAAAGAGAGAGCTAGTGCACTGGGACCTTGCCGTCTGAGGGTTCTGCCTCCAACAAAGGTAAAACAATTTTTCTAATATAGGGACTGATTGGCATGTTTTGCCTCTAGACCACCTAAAGATTTCCTGATGCAAAATATGAAGACATCTTGAGAAATTCAGTGTTCTCTACCTACACAGGAGCCTGTGGTTTCACAAAGGGAGGAGACATGCTGGATTCCAAGGAAACACCTTCTTTGAATTGCCAATGGACATTAAATCTCCTTGACTTTGAAAATCTCCCAGTGACTGCATGGCCAAAGGAGGAGTGCCAGCCTGCAGATAGCACTCCCTACCATCTGAACTAAGGCCAGAAACAGAAAATGCAGGCCTATGACTAACATCTTCAATTCTTTTCTCCTGTTTGCCAGATGAAGAAGAAGCCAGTGTGACTTCAAAAACTTGCAACATGTAATTGTGCATTTTGGTTGGTCCAATAAAGGTATCATTGTTTGGATATTATTGCATTACAAAAATCACTGATACTAGGAAAGGTAGAGGGCAGTAGAAAGAGAAAAGACCACAAGCCAGACAGTTCAACTCAATCAGGGAGGATGCAGGCCTGAGCCTCCCTCCTTGAGGACAGGGGGTCTTGGAGATGTCTCTTCCACAGTGTTGCCTTGAGTTATAGTTAACAACAACATTAACTAAAAAGATTGCATGTACAGCGCTGTGTAAATTTACAGCGCTTCATAAATAAAGGTTAATAATAATAATAATAATAATTATACACCACTCTTTAGCCACAAAGGCTCACATAGCTACTTACAAATTGTTAATTTTGACAGTTGCTTGTCCTCAGGCTCACAATCCAAATAGGACATGACCCACAAGGAAAAGGACACACACCACCATACCCAACAATATAAAGTCCAACATAAGGCTGGCCCAGGGTTTGCACTCTTCACAAGACACAAACAAACCTGCTTCTGTAGCAAAGGTGGGGTTGGCTCACACATAGAAGGCATTCACACAAAAAAGCTATTCTTGCAAAGTGATTGGCGAGCAAGAGGAGAATGTAAAGCCACAGTCCTCAGGCAAATTAAGGGTTCTCAGGTACATATTTCTTCCATTCCCTGACTAGGCTAGGTTCAAACTTTGAAGAAAAACGGCACAAGGAGCACATTTAAAAGGGGGAAAGTAGAGGATGGAGGTCCTCTTCAGCACACAAATGCATTTCTAAAGAAAAGGAAACAGAAGTGAGATGCAACGCACAAAATACTGAGTGAGATTTCCTCTAGGATACCGCTGATTTGATGGAACCATTCAGCTGAACTGCATTTCTATAAAAAGTGTTCTGAGGCTTTCCGTCCTGCCCTCAAGAGGTATGAAGTGTTATTGCTCCTTGTCAACAGTGAAAGCAGTTCTGCATGTGCTCAGAGTCACAGTTTGTTGCATGTACCAGGATATAACCAGTCAAGCAGGAACGAGTAGGAAAAGAACAACTGATCAAAGTTAAATACATAATATTGTGTCATGTCTGGTATTGCATGTCTGGTAAAAATCTGATATCGCTAATCTACTTTTATTATTTCTATCTTAAGGGTGGAAGCCCATAAAGGTTTATTTTATTTTAATTGAAGCTATTTTAAATGTAATGGAAATGAATTATTTACATTTCTAGTTGGCAGATTTTTATCCCAAGCAATCTTTATGTGTATTACCATATTTTATTTTTCTATGTTATATTTTACAGTATATTGATGCTGGTCTTTGACTGTAATAAAGAATTTCCACCAGTCAAGCATGTTTCTGGCTTCAGCCTTGGCTCGAAGGAAAAACAGCTACTGGATAAATTTGGTTTTGCTGCTGTTTGTCATATAAATTAATGAGATGCATAAAATGGGCGGGGGGAAGTACGGAGTTTGAATAGCAACTTATAAGTAAATGCCAATAGGGAATTCTTTCTGCAAAGGTATCTTATTACTAGCCTTTAAGGTTCCAAAACAGCAAATCTTGCATCAAGTCCATCCAGAGCTGCAAGGCTGCCTTTCTAGACTCCTTGTAAAATGACAGGCAGCTCTTATTTCCTTGCTAGGATTTGGTACACTAAGGTACCTGTTCCACAGTTTCTCCATGTGAAGTGTGCCTGAGCCAGCACTTTCAAAATTAATTTTCTAGAGACAGAGACTTGCTTACTGGAAAGTTTTTCAAACCAATTCTGCTCATTGCTTTGTTTTGCCCAGCAGCAGTACTTGCCTCATAAGCAGAGATCACTCACCCAACAGCCCTGCAACTAACCTCAGTTAGAGCCCTGTAGCTCCCATCTTCCTCCTGGAAATGAAGGCAGGAAAAAGAAAAAAGAAAAGCCTGGAGCAAAGAGATGATTGTACAGAAGGGGCCCTTTCAGCCTGCAGGTGCTGACTTGAACTGTCAAAAGGCATTTTTTTTTTTTGTTTGTTTCCTAGCCCAGATTCTAGCTGATTCAAACAAATCTTCACATCCCAAAATACTCACAGACTCAATGACACATGCTCAGCTGTAGGCTGGACTCCTGGCAAGCACACTTTCTCCCTGAAATGGACTGAACTGGTTTAGGACCAGTCTTCTCTAAGAGGAGCCACAGTCTAGAAGCAGTGGGTATGCTCGGGCAAGAGAAACCCAAATAGCTTTCTGGCTTCTTGTAGCTAGTACTAGTGTTAGGAAGGATCTAATTAGGGGAATTTTAATTAGCTCAAATATAGCCGAGAGGTGGCCCTAACAACACCACATGCCAGAATCGGGTCCCAACAGTGTATACCAGAGGTCGCCAACAAGCCCCAAGAGAAAGAGGTGCTGATATCCACTAGGTCCAATTAAAAGGGTAACGTTTATTAAAGCACAGGGAAAACCACACAGCAAAAGGGGAGCATACACACACACACACGTTCAATGCTACAGCAGGGGATGGGTGAGTTCGGGAGATAGGTTTGAGAAAGAGAGGCACCACTAGGTAATACTACCTTAGAAGTCTTCTATGGGAAGTCTGAAGAAGCTTGGATGGATAGTGGATCACGGCTGCAGAAGTGCGGGGGAAGAGGGCCGCGGGAGCTAAGATCAGAGTTCAAACTGGTGTGGACCAGCTTGCAACCTGGTGATAGCACAAGGAGGGTCCAAAAACCCGGGGTTCTTATAGGGCGAAACGTATCAGGAGGCTAGGGAGACTTGTTAGACAAAGGTGTTGATTGCTTGGGCTTTGTTACGCCAAGAGCAAGTAATGTGTTGCACAATGCATTTAGGTCTGGACACAATTCGGAGGGGCATCTGACGATTACTGAGTCGTTAAGCTGATCACGGGCTCATCAGGTGTGAGGCCAAGTCTATTGTCTTACTTGGGCAAGCAGTGGCGATTCTGGTTTGGCGACTCCCAAACTTCCTATGGATAATTTCCAATTCCATCTTCTTCTAGGGCTCTGCCTTTGCAAGGTGAGTTGCTTACGTGGTCTCCTTGCCTTTGGGTTAATGGCGGGTCCTCTATGGAGTCAGTCAGGGGTCATAGCACAGACCGCATGTACCCAAAATTTTATTAAAACCAAACTTGATAACACTAGAACTCCATGGTCTGGTGCAGGTTATTGGGGACTTTTTGGACTACATAATTATAGCACTGTGATTCCACTTTAACTGCCATGACAACATCCTATGAAGTTCTGTGATCTGCATTGTAGGGTGGAGTATTCAGACTCCATAGACAGGGAGCTCCCCTAATACCTCTGACCAAGCTACATATCCCAAGATTCTGGAGAATGTTGCTCTTGGCAGTTAAAGTAGAGTCATAGTACCATTATAGTGCAGTGTGAAAGGGCCCATCAGTTGGCACTTGCAGTTTTCCCAAGGAAATAAATTGGTCATAGCTGGATCACTAACTAATTGGAGGAGAATGAGCCCAGAAAACATTTTTTCCCGTTACTCCTTCACCTCCCAGAGTAGTCAGACCATAATTTTAATGCCCACTCTACCGTGCCATCCCCCCTCCCTCCTTCCCTCAGGAATGCTCCCCTCCCTACACTTCTGTTCAGTCTTTGCTGTGTCTACACTTTCTCAAAACTGCGGAAATTGCAGGGAGCAGCGAGGTCTGGACTGAAAGTGCTGATGCAGGAAAGCCACGCTCACAGCTGCTTCTTGCTTAAGTGCCTAGGACAGGAATGCTGCGGCAGACTCCAAGCTCAGGGTAAAGGAGGCACTGCATACAGCACAGGGACCAAGGACCTGAGCTCCAGCAACAGTGCCAGCACCCGCAAACTCTTCTTTTCCTCTTCCTTCAGAGGCCCCACAAGAGACAAAACTGCCTTCCTTTAGTTTCACTTGTATACTGTATAAGTCTCAGGCACAAGTGAAAGGAAGATGAACTGCTATGACATAATGCAGCAGCAACTTTATGGTTGTGTCCATCTCTCCTCCCCTTCTCCTTTAGTTGCAACACTAAAGTTGTTTGTTTAAATGTGCTGAGCTTGGCCCTGTGTCTAGTGCAGTGAGGAACTGGGGAGATGTAAGTGATGGTGTGTGCACAGACTGAGAATCTAATGTGAGGAAGGACAGAAGGAAAGACTCTCCGACCCATGTCAGAAATGGTTCTCTAGCAGTGCTTCTTGTTGTGTGCCTTCATGTTTCTGACTTATGGCAACCTTAAGGGTTTTCTTGGCAGAATTTGTTCAGAAAGGGCTGTCCTTGCCTTCCCCTGAGGCTGAGAGTGTGACTTGTCCAAGGTCACCCAGCGGATTTTTATGGCTGAGTGGGGGTTTGAACCCTGGTCTCCCAGTGCCCTAGTCCAACACTCAAGCCACTACGTCACACTGGCTCACCTACTTCATGATAGTTCTATGTATACATCCAGATTAGCTAGGGCTTTTCTCCTGTTTTTTTCTTACTGCTTTTTCTATACTTTCCTACTATCTAAGCAAGAGGATAAAGACTGGTCAAGGGAAGGGCAGAATTGTTAGGAGAATCTGGTTTGAATGTATATATACACAGCAGTGGCTGGTGACTCCCATCTCAGTGGGTTGGTGAATCCACTCTATGTCTTGGCTAACTTTAAAGGAGCACTCAAAGCTTTTGAAGAGCTCCTTAAAAGCCTGGATTGAACCCTGGAGTGGATTTGCTGCCCCATGGAATATGTACACACTAGATACTTCTTGAGAAACCTCAGCAAAATTTAAACAATAAAGAGAGTCAGCTAAGTCTGTCCAAACTGAACCTGTAGGTAGTTTTTTTGTGGGTTTTTGGGGCTATGTGTCCATGTTCTAGAAGAATTTATTCCTGACATTTGGCCAGCATCTGTGGCTGGCATCGATGCCAGCAACAGATGCTGGTAAAACGTCAGGAATAAACTATTCTAGAACATGGACACATAGCCCAAAAAAACCACAAAAAACTATGGATGCTGGCCATGAAAGCCTTTGACCTCACATTGCACCTGTTGGTTTGGTAAATTAAGCTTGGTGTAAACAGCTACAATTCATTCTACAAGTGTTTGTGTTGCTGTTGATTGGTTTTTTGTGGGTTTTTTGGGCTATGTGGCCAAGTTCTAGAAATTTTTTTCCTTAACGTTTTGCAACACAACAAATGGTTGTGTTGCTGTTAATTGATCTCAACTCAGAGCAATCCATGGCTGAAACATCTCCAGGATCTCCTATCCTCAAGTCCTCTGCTCAGGTCCTGCAGGTTCAGGCCTATGGCCTCTCTGATTGAGTCTAAGCATTTGGCATGTTGTCTCCCTCTCCTTCTACTGCCCTCTACTAGCATTATTGCCTTTTCTAGTGATTCATTTTAACTCATGATGTGTCCAAAGTATGACAGCCTCAGTTTTGTCAAAAGAAAGCTTTTGACTTCATAGATCACAAAAAGTTAAGTAACGCTCTTAAAGACATGGGATTGCCATGTCATTTGATAGTCCTGATGAGAAATCTGTATGAAGGACAATAGGCTACTGTTAGAACAAAATACGGAGAATCTGAATGGTTCCTAGTTGGCAAAAGGGTCAGGCAAGGCTGCATCCTTTCACCCTGTCTGTTCAACTCGTATGCAAAAAATATCGGACAAAGAACAGGGTTAGACTCAGAAGACGGAAGAGTGAAGATAGGAGGAAAGAATATCAGCAATCTAAGATATGCAGATGATACCATATTACTAGTGGCAAACATAATAGACTTGAAACAATTACTAAGGAAGGTAAAAGAATACAGGCTTACTGTTGAAGATAAAGAAAAAAATAATGATCATGGAGGATCTCCATAAATTCAGCATAGATAATGCGAAAATAAAAATAGTCCTTCCTTGGATCAAACAGAGATTGCAGTTACAAAATAAGAAGTAATCTAAGAATGGGAAGGGCAGCTATGAAAGAACTAGACAAGATCCTAAAGAATAAACATATAGAAGAGAATTATAAAGTCAGAATCGTCCAAGCAATTATATTCCCTGTTACCATGTATGGATGCAAGAGCTGAATAGTGAAGAAAGCTGACAGAAAAAAACCCAACTCATTTGAGATGTAGTGCTGGAGAAGAATGCCGAGGATACTATAAACAGGCAAAAAGACAAACAAATGGGTCCTTGACCAGATTAAATCTGAACTCTTCTGGGAAGCAAAGATGACAAAACTGAAGCTGTCATACTTTGGCCACATCACGAGAAGACATGAATCACTAGAAAAGACAACAATGCCAGGGAAAACAGAAGACAGCAGGAGAGGAAGACCATATGCCCAATGGATAAACTCAGGGAGGTCATGGGCCTGAATTTACAGGACCTAAGCAAAGCAGTGGAGGGCAGGGGGTCTTAGAGATGTTACATCTACAGCATGAGTCAGGATTGACTTGAGGGCAGTTAACGACAACAACAAATGCCATGTGAATGTTTATTGAAGTAACAGGGAAGCCATATATAAAGGACTGCCATTGCAGCAGGCAAACTTGAAAGTAGTTTTAAAAAATCCATCAGTGATACATTTATTGGCCAACAAAAATGAACAATATACTTGTTGCAAGCTTTCAAAACTCCATGAGCTTCTTCATCAGGCAAAATGTTACAAACCAAACAGGAGAGAAAAAAACAATTGGAGACATTGGTCATGTTGTTTCAGCCCTTAGTAAAGATGTTATGATGGGGAGGATATCTTTTGCAGACAGGCTCCTCCTCCTTCCGGCCATATGGCAATAGGGAGATTTTCAAAGTCCAGAAAATTTAGAGCCCATTTGCATCTCAACAGGGACCCCTCTTTTGCAATCCAATATGTCATCATTCCAGTGAGGTCACAGGTCTCTTTCTAGGCAGAGAACAATGGATTCCTCAAGAAGTCTCCATGTTTTTGCATCAGGAACATTTTGGTGCTGGAGTATCACTCCCATCACAGTGATCACTGATGCATTTTTGTTTGTGTTTGTTAAATGGCCAACACAGCTACCTCTGAATGTTTCATGAAAGTAGTAAAGTACACAAATACAAGCTATAGATTGAGTCATACCACTTCCAAACTTGCTTTTGGTTCCAAGTAAATTACTATGCTGTGGAGATGAACTTACAGATTAGTAGTATAAAAGGGGTTGGACAAAGAAATACCCATGTGCATGTAATCAGAGGCTCCAAATGCTCTCTTTCCTAATGGTAAACTCCACAGCTAGGAGTGTCCTGTAAAATGGAGTTAAACTGTACTCTACTTCAGGCTCATTCCTGAGGGTGCAATCACAATCCTCTAGGTCTTACTTCCCTTACAGTTTTAAATGAGAGGGAGAGGAGAACCTGGAGAAAGCACCCCTTTTAGTAAAGCAAGGCCCTGCATGTTGCTTTAGAAGAGAACTGACAACCCAAAAATCTTCCCAAAGCATCCTTTTGAATAACAAAACCAAACAAAAATGTCCCCCGCAGCAGGACACAAGTCACTCCAGAAACCAGTAGGGCACATTTGACTAACAGGTTATCCACCCCTGCTCTTGGGAAAAAATACAGCAGCTTCATAGGTTTATAACCTCATGGCAAAAATTGCTTAAACTGGTATGAAGTCAACATTCCTTGTAGATTATTACCATGCCTCTGTAGTACTGCGTCTTCTCTCAAGACCATACCCAGATAATACAAATGGAGGGGGAGAGGAGGACTCTAGATATTTCACTAGATAAGAGCACCTGCCCTTTTCTCAGGCATGAATGGACATTCTAGTGAATGTGTGCATGCTGTAGCTAAATGTATACAAAGGTGACATTTGTCCTACAGCAAACTGTAGTGACTTTGATTAAAGGTAAGTGCTTCTGTTATTCTTCGTGCTTAGATGGTTCATTTGCTCATTCAGAATTCTGCCTGTGATTGTATGCTGAAATTCCATGTACAGTATATGCTTACTTCATACCCTATGCCACAGAAATGGGAGACTGCAGTAACCCCTTGGAAGGTTCAGTGAGTGCCTCATTGAAACAGTGAGGAGGAGAGCCTACAATGCTGTTTTTCCTTTCTTTGCTGCATGTCTGTTTGTCTATCTGTTGATGGAATGAATTATAAAGTTAACACCAAAAGGTACTTTTTGCTAGCATATCCTTTTTTGCTGATATGGTGAATTATTTTTGATGGGTATTTCTAGGCAGTCTGTTTTCCACTGTTTCTTTTACTGGGGAAAAAGAACAGAGAACCTTTGCTGTCCCCAAGCACACTGAGTAAATAGAGCCATTCTAGGAGTGAAAATTGTGCCTTTTTGTCTGTGTCCATGATGTAGTTACTCATTTTTTGTAACATACTATGTTGATTATGCAAATCTTGCTGTTGTCAAGTGCTACTAAATATAGTAATTCTATGCTGGTAGCTATAGCAGAGTTTATCTGTCCTTTACATGTACAGTTTACTGGTCAATTCACCTACAGTATTTGGTACCATTTTTTCTTTCACTGCTGATAAGCATCCATTGCCTATAGACAGACAATCCTTTCTGCAAGGCTCATCTATAAGATTAACCACACACCTAGAGCAGACTAATAAAGTTGCAACAAAGGAAAGTTTAGGGACTGGTTAAAATGGAGAGGGGGGGTATGACAAGGATGTGTGTTAACAAAGTTTACTGAGATATTTTACTGTGTAATTTATGGCACTGAAAATAACCACCTCCATTTTGCTGAACCGCCAAGTTGACAGGTTTGTAGGATCAACTTAAAAATATTGATGGAAGCCAAAATATTGATGGAAGCTAATTCTCTGTGCCCTTTAAAGACTGCAGCAGAATCTATGACTATACAAGTACAGAAGTGTTGGTTTGCCCATGGGCAGCAGGAAAGGAAGATAAGGATGACCATGTGAAACACCCTGAGCAAGGACAAGAATGTTACAGATTACATCTTCACTAATTGTATGCAGACACAACATTAAGATTCTTGCATCTACATACTTTTCTACACCAATATTCTTTCCCATTCTTTCCTCAGATTTGTCCAGTCACTTTAATCATTTTTTTCTGGAACGTCTTACACTCCCATCTATATTATAAACCAAGGATGGGAAAATTTCAATGCACAGAGTATCCATCCTACCCATACACACCAATTATTTCATACACCAGGTATGCAACAGCTGCTCTTAAAACACACCCTGTTCTCATTCTGTCACACCCACATTCATTTTTACAAACAAACAATGCAGACACTGCTTTGTTCACTCAATTACTACTGCAATAGCAATGCTGAAAATATGTACATCATTGTGATTTTGCCAACTATGTAAAGTTTACAGCAAGCTTTTTGGACTACCATCCTGCCATGGAGGTATTTGAATGCAGAACATGTAAGAGAAAAACAGCTACTCTTTGTCCAAGGTAGCACAAGTCTGCTTCAGACTTCAGTATATGCAGCAAATGGCAAAATGCAAAGGTCTGTTGAAAACCAGATTCAAACAGTATTTGAGGTGGGTGCAGATAGACCAGAAATTAGAACAAATTAGATGCAGTGTGTTCAAGTCCCATGTAGCTATCTCTTTGTTCTTTGTCAGGAAGATATTTTTTTTTTAAAAAAACCAATTTATACATAACGATGCCCACTTTTAAAAATTTCTCCCACTGAAGAAAGAGCTTCAAGATAGAAGTGATGTTAAAAAGGTGTAGCATTCATGAGCCCAGTTCTTTGTTAGATTGTGACCCTGGATTATGTCAATAGCAACAGCAATAGCAAGTACATTTCTATACCGCTTATCAGTGCACTTAAGCACTCCCTAAGCGGTTTACAAATTGTAAGCTAATTGCCGCCAACAATCGGGGTACTCATTTTAGCAACCTTGGAAGGATGCAAGCCTGGGTCGAGCTTGAGCCCTTTTGCTAGTACTGAACTCACAACCTTATGGTTTGTGAGTGAGTGGCTGCAGTACAGGCATTTAACCACTGCACCATCAGGGCTATATGTCTTATGATCTGAAACCACAAGCAATTTCAACACAATTATTTTGCATGTTTTATCAGAAGTATTAGTTAAGGAACTCTACTCTTTTCAGGTCTTCAAATTTTCTCAAAGGTATGTTAATATACAATTAAGAGGGCGACTTCTGCCAGAATATAGCCAAGTCAATAGTTACACATGCAGAGTAGACAAATATAAATGTGTCTCAGTCCTGTATATAAAATTAAGTGTATTGACCCTGCAGATCACCCCATACAAATTGGAGGGTTTAGGATCACCAGAGGTTGGCAATCCTAAGAGAAATATTGCTCCACACATGTATAGTCTCCACAGGCCATCCATATACGTATTTAAAAGAGACATTCACATCTCTTACTTTTAGAAAGAACCTTAAAACCAATTTCACTCTGTCTTGAGCAAAGTTCCCAGGTCAGGGGCTAGCCACAAACAACTAAAGAGAATAATCCTGCCAATGACAATAAAACACGCAATCCACACACCAGGTCTTGGGTTGAGAAGCATAGTTTATTGTCTAAGAAAGAACTGGGAAATCCAACCAAAGAAACCCATTGTCAAGTGCTTTAATCTGTGTTCTTTGGTGTCTCATCACAGCTCAGCAAATGTGACCATATTTTTCAGATCACATAGGCCCGAGATAACCTGTTATGTGCAGAATACCCTGCATGTTTGGTGACCACCATGGTTAGAACTCAAAAGTATCCTGGCCAGTGCCTTCCTCCATCTGCTACCACTATGTGAATAGTGAATGGGCATACTTTATTTCCTCCGCACTTTGCTCAAGACTGCTTCGTTCCAGTCATTGGCCAACAGTGACATGGGAGAAGCAAAGGACTGATTGAATGGTGAGTGAAGCAAACATGCTTCAGATAACGTTATGCATAACTGCTGAATAATGAGATTCTCTATGTAAAGTTTCCCAGACAGTGAATACATGTAGTTGTTTGTGTACCTTTAAGTCGTTTCCAACTTATGGTGACCCTAAGATGACCTATCATTACCTATTTTCTTGGCAAGTATTCAGACACTAGCACTTCAGACAAAAGCAGCACTTGCTGAAATTCCCTCTTCTACACAACCATGAGTAGGGCAGGAGTTCTATTCTTCACTCCACCTAGCAACTCTACTGGTATGTCACCACCATGTTTAGGGCATCAACACCTGTCTTTGCACTCCTCAGCTCTGTTTCTTCAGCATAGGAGGCAAATTGTTTTGCTCTGCTAAAAAAAAAAAGCAAACTTAGAAAAGTTATTGAAGCACCATAGACTAAGTAAATTTAGGCAGTACCTCAGAGAAGCTAATCTCTAAGGGGCAGAGTTGCCTTTCCAATGCCTTACCCTATTAAGTAACTCAGATTTCCTGTCTACCTGGAATCCAGGCCTCCTGATAACTTTGGCCATTGTGAACTCTTCAGCAAGCTTCAAGTCTCAGGTCTTGCTTGCAAAAACGGAATAGTAGAGCAGTGTTGCAAATGAAATCCTACAGAAGAAGTGTCTGTCATGACAGCATAGTCATACATTTCATGTTTGTATCTTGGTTACTGCTGACACTTCCCTTTTATCAACAAAAGGTGACCCATTAAATTAGTCCTTTATCAACCAAGTGATCTGAACAAGTTCTGGTTTTCAAAGCCATCACTAAGCATGCATTGCCAAGATGTGACAATAAGAGATGATGTCACTGGCATGTCCAGGTTAAAGATCAGGTGAGCAGGAGACAGGGGATAGATTTTTGCCCACAAGAGTCCAGAGTGCTGCTGCCAGTCAAAGCAGACAATACAGAGCTAGATGGGCAAATGTGACCATGGTGTGGGCAGATGGAAAGGTTTCCTATACTCCTGAGTTGAGCTACTGCAAATATAAATGGACATCTCTTTTGGTTTGTAGCATACGGTAAATGTGTATGAGTTTCCCTTTTAGAAGTACAGTAGGAGAAGATGAAAGAAAGCAGAAAAAGACTGTAATGGTTTTTCTTCACTATGGTGGACAGCATCTAGGAGCTGTTCAATCCAGGAAATCTGTGATTTCTGATACAGCAGAAATTTCTGAAGCAGAAACAGTGATATATGGGGAATAGGAGCAGTTGCTATGTAACAAGAACCCCAATAATATTTTAAAGGTCTATTTTAAAAATTGTTAGTTTTTAGATGTTAAAACAACATCAGTATTGAATAAATTTTACCTTACTTTAATTGCCTTAATTTAATTGTTGTTTTTTGAGGGTAAACTTTAGCAGTTTTAAGAGTTTGACAATTTAAAAGTAAATTAACATACATTTCTGATGCTGAAGATGAAATAATTATGGCTAAGTCTCCCTCAGCTGGAATTCTGAAATCCAAAATATTCCAAACTCCACAATTGTCCACATGGGTAGCTCAGATAGTGACATCTTTGCTTTCTGATTGCTCAGTGTACAAAAACTTTGTTTTCTGCACAAAATCATTAAAAATATTGTGTATAAAATTACTTTCAGGCTATGTGTATAAGGTGTATATAAAACATAAATGAATTTTATGTTTACACTTGGGTCCCATCTCCGAGATACATTATGTTTATGTAAATATTCCAAAATTTGAAAAGCTCAGAAATCCAAAACACTTCTGGTCCCAAGATTTCAGATAAGGGAGATTCAACCTGTATAACAACCCCACCAATAACACTAACAAATCATTTTCCAATTTGCTGTTAATTTGTTAATTCAAACAGTTTCAAGCTCTGCTCACCCACTACACAAATCCAGAATGTCCTGCAGACTGGATAGTAACCACTCTCCAATGAAAACAGAATTTGTGACTCAAAGACCCTGCTTGGGCTTCAGCCTCTGATGTGATAAAAAAAAATCACAGGAAATTGGCACTGCCTGAGAATAGTATGTAGGTTCAGATCCCTGCTTAATCACAAAGTAACCTGGGCCAACCATTGTCTTCCAGGGTTAAGCTATCCCACAAGGCTGTTGTGAGGATTTATAACAAAGGACCTCTCCAGAGGAAAATCAGGATAAAGAGTAGTACATAATAGCCCTGAAACAGCTGCAGAAGAGCACCTGTGAGGTTCAGAAGATCTGCCCACTCAGGAGAAAGGTCTGATTATTGTGCTCCACCTCCAGCCCCTGCACATTGCTGATCTTACCACTATTCTCAGGAAGCTAGAAGTCCCTTTGAGTCCAGGATATTCCTCCCTCCCTCCCCCAAATGGCGTGACCTACAGATTCCCTTGAAAGAAAAAGAAAAGTGTGACCAAGCCACGGCTGGGTCTCCTCAGTACTTCTTGTTCCCAGGATTCTTGTTGTTGAATAGGCTGACCTTGTTGGCAGAGGAAGACTCTAGCTTCACTTTATCCATTAAGGTCTTCTTAATGGCAGCAGGGGAAACCGTCTCCTGGTCAGCCAAACACTGCAGCTCCCTGTTAGGGAAGAGAAAATTCATTAGTAACTCAGAGCATACAGCCTAGAAGGGACCATTCCTCACCTCCTTGCACATACCTTGTCCTGATGCAGGATGCCTCCACTGCATTGATGAGGAGTGAGCGGAAACCCCCACTCTCCAGGAAGTGCAGGGCATAGATGGTAGCACCCCCTGGGGAGCAGACGTTGTCCTTCAGTTGTCCTGGATGCTGCTCTGATTCCAACAGCATCTTGGCAGCTCCCTGGAGAATTGGGGTAAGGAGTCAAAAACTCTTCAGAAGCAGTAGCAAAGGATTTCACATGAACAAAATTTTATTTTCTTAAAATGCATTATTTAAAAGAAATGTTAACTGTCTTCCTACGAAAATGCTCAAGACACTGTTGGAGGCTTCCAAATTAACAGAAGGCAGCACTCAACCACAGATATATATTTTCTAAATTTTTAATTACACCTCTCAGAATCTTTGGCCAGTGGCTTTTCTGGCTGGGGATTATGGGAGCTGTAGTTCAAAAAAGTTACTTTTCCAAGCCCAAGCTAGAGTATCAATCAAAAGGTACCATACACTTATTCCATCTGTTTCTTTTCAACAGCTTTTTACTAGTAAAAAGTATGGAAGACTCAGCAAGACCACATGTATTATTAATTGTTAAAAATCTCCTGTATGATTTTTAACATCTTTGCTTGATGAAAAAGCCAGTGGAGCTTTGAAAGCTTGCATCTTGTGCATTTTGATTGGCCAATAAAGTTATCACTATGGATTTTGTTCTATTTTGCTGCATAGCTACTGAGTTTCTACCTATCTGTTTTTAATCTATGCTCTTGTGAGTTCAACAAGAAATCTATTAAGATAAAAAAGCTGAGCTGTGCAGGGTGCTTCCATGAGCTTAAAGCATTCAAATCTTTTGAAACAAATTATATGAGGATGTCAAAGTGCAGAGAATGGGCAGTTACGTTTCAGAATGAATATAATGGGCATACTGATGTCCGCCATAACTGAAACAGAAGGGTGATGTAGCACCATCTTCCCATTGTTTTGTTATGGTGAGCTTCAGCATAATCATTCATGTATAATCATTATTCTTACATGTATCATTCCAAGATCTGAATATTTATAACTAAGTACTGACACACAGCTTGAAGAAGCATAAGCATTCAAACTACTGAGACACACACTGACCAGCAATGCCTGGGCTCCCAGCCGTACAGCCAGTCTGCGAGGAAGGCCCATCTTCACCCCTCCATCTGCCAGGGCATCCAGGGCTGTGAATGCCTAGGAGACCAAAGGATCACAGGAAATCAAAGCCAGAAGGGGAAGGGGGATTAGAGTGCTTGAACATATAAAGAGCCTTAGTGGCACAGTGGTTAAATGCCTGTACTGCAGCCACTCACTCACAAACCACAAGGTTGCAAGTTCAATACCAGCCCAGGGGTTCAAGCTTGACTCAGGCTTGCATCCTTCTGAGGTCGCTAAAATGAGTACCCAGATTGTTGGGGGCAATTAACTTACACTTTTTAAACCGCTTAGAGAGTGCTTAAGTGTACTGATAAGCAGTATAGAAATGTTATTGCTATTGCTACAGTGCAGGGGACAAATCATTCCTAGCTGATCTCACCAGCAAATCTAGCCTTCCCGATTCCCAATACTGTACATAGACTATTCTTCATTAAGTACAAGTACAAATCAATCATCTTAGAGTTCAGTTCCACCCAAAGCTAACCTGGGATTAGGGAAGTTTGTTACATCCATCAGGCACTCACTGCTTCCAAATGGCCAGTTGTTGATGGGTCCTTGTTGACTGACAACAGATATGAACAAGGACCAACAACTCAATTGTTCCAGGGATGTTATGGCAGGGGCAGAAGTCACATGGCCCTCCAAATGTTGCTGGACTGCAACTTTCAGCATTCCTCTATGCTGACTAGGACTTCTGGGAGTTGCAGTCCAATCTCTGTAGGATCACAAGATTACCACCCCTGTATTAAAGAGGTGACACCTGTTACTATTAAGCTCCAGCAAAATAACTGCTGGCCAATCTGCCTCCTATAAAAATACTACATACTGCAAGTCCTGTTTCTACATTTAATCCACCCCTATTTTCACATTACAGTCAACCTTCTGTATCCACAGATTCAACAGTACATGGCTTGGAATTATATATTTTTTAAAAATCTAAAAAGCAAACCTTGATTTTGCCATTTTATATAAGGGACACCATTTTATTATTCCATTGTATATAATGGAATTTGAACATCCATGGATTTTGGTATCAATGTGTTTGTGTATTTGTGTCCTGGAACCAAACCACAGCAGATACCAAGTGTAAGTTATGTCTGACACATACAGAAAATAAAAGAATGAAATTTGCATAGTGGAAAGAAAAATGGCACATACATAAGCAGGCCCACTTCCACTGAGTCCAGTAACAGCATCTATCAAGTCTTCCTCCACCTCGGTGCAAAAGCCCACACTGGCCATCAGCTGTTCTAAGAGCTTTCCATCTTCCACATCGGCATGCGTTCCTGTGGCATAGACTGTGGCTCCTTCCCGTACAATCACTGGTGTGTTGGTCATGCATCTGATGACTTTTGGGGTGGGGCAGAAGGCAGAGAGTTTCTTGAGATACAAAATAGGAGAAATAAATGAGCATATTTAACTTGCAGCTTACAGGTAAAAGTAACTCTCTTGTAGAAAGCAGCAGTGACAACTCAACTCTGATTTTTAAACATTACAGATCAGCTATATAGGTTCCGATGCATTATTACCACCCCTTAGTGCAAGCACGTGGTCTCTTTTAGATCAAGTGGGGCAGATTTCAGACCTGCAGAATCCACTGTATTTAATTTTTTTTAACTAAAAAACAAGGTCCATTAAACAAAGCTGAAATGTAAAATAATGACATAAGATGCAAACACACATTAGGATTAAGAAGCATTTGTTCAACTCAAGACTTTGCAATCAATAGAAGAATTTAGGATGGGATTATGACCATCCAGGGTCATTGCCCATGCTGGCTGTTGCAGATGGGAGCCACAGGCAAGAAATTATTAACTTTAAAACATTTCATATGGATCAGCTTTAACTCTTTAAACCTGTTTTAATTTAACATTTTTAACACACTTTTAGATTATTTAAATTATGTATGTGTCTTCAAGTCGCCTGTGCTACCCCATGAATCTCATAGGCCCGTTACAGACTAGCCTTTTAGTACAGAGTCAGTACGTATTAGGGTTAGGAAGATGCGGTGCTTCCGCACCCCCCAACCCTAGTATGGACTGAGTCCGTACAAAATGGCAGTGCCCCATCTACATGGGGGCCGCCATAATGACGTCACGACCACACCGCCTCTATACGTTTCGGAGCTCCTTCCTGGTTTGTACCGCTGGGCGCAGCCTTCACACAGCTGCGCCCAGTGGCGCAAAGGAGAAAGGGGCCAAGTGGCCCCTTTCTCCTCCTCCCCGCCGCCGCAGGGTGTCCTTGGGGCTTGAAGCCCCAAGGACACCCCATTCCAGGCTACGGGGAAGCAGCCTTTTGCTGCTTCCCCGCAGCCTGGAAAGCGGTGGATCGGCTGCCGTTCTGGCCACGGAGGCCCCGATACCCCGGGGAAAGGGGCGGGTACAGGCTGCCTCAAAGGAGCGGTCTGTAACACACCATAGGGGTTTTTTAGGTTAGGAATATTCACAGGTGGTTTTGCTAGTTCTGATCTGGTGCCTTTAGGATATTTAGCTGTCCATATTGATTTTATTCATATGCCACTCTGAGATCTTGTGATATAGTGTTTATTTAAGTAAATAAATATCCTTACAGAAAGGTCAGAAACCACAAGGTCAAAGGCCTAAAATCAGCAAGACTGACTATATATACATGACATCATCCCTGTGAGAATTTAGGAATGTGTCCACAGGGTGGCACTGGTCAGTGCTTGAGCACTGTTACCAACAGCAGTTGAATGCAAATCAACAGCTACAAACACTAGTAGGCTAAGGCTCCAATAAGATCCTGTCTTGTCTATGTTATCTTTATTCTTAACAGCACCTGAAAAATCATTACCCAGAGCATAAATGAAAACACAAGGAGGTCACAAAGCATACTGAAAACACAGGGAGGTCACAAAATCATAAATCAGAAGTATGGGCAAACCAGTCAGTGCCAAGTACCCAGCAACAGACTTCCTTGACTGTTTGTCTCTCATTGCCTGTATCTTCTGGACAGGCTAAGAGCCAATGCAACACAGATATAGGTAATGTTTCTTTCAGAGAAAGCAACTTAATTTTACATTCAAATTATTTGTCAAATGTCTTCTCTGACACAAAAGATCCCAGGTCAGCAGGCGAATATTTGCATTGCTTCCACAATGCTGAATAAGTCATTTTTCATTTCATTTTCAGAAAATAATTCCTGATGTGTCAGAATTATTATAAGCTGTTTAATATTTTAGCCAGATGACCAGCTTTAATTCCCCCACCCCATTTTCAAAGTTTATTTATTTATTTATATTACATTTATATTTATACCCCATTCTTCTGCCACAAGGCTCCCAGAGCAGCTTGCAAATTGTTAATTAGACAATTCCATACTTCAGAATCATCAAATACAACAAAATATAGACAACTGCTTTTATTAAGGTTCTAAGTAATTACCACGACATTAAAACTACCATGATATTTTCAGATTTCTCTAAACAGGCACATAGATTTAAGAGGTATTTCTGAAAATGAATAAAGACTGTTGCCATTCTTTTTTCCACATGATTGCAGCAGTTCCACATGTGAACATATAGAACTGTTTCTATCCATTTCTAGTCTGGTCTTTAGAAGGTTCCACAGGCTGCCCTTTGACCATGGTCAGCTCCCCTAAAGATAACTGTTAGAAAAGAGTGCTGTGAGGCTCTCACCTTCTCAATAGAGCTGATCGTAACTCCAGCAGCACACGAGACCACAATGTGCCGATCTTCTATGTCTGAGCCAATCTCATCCAAGATGAATGGAATTATGGGAGGTTTCACTGCCAGGAACAGAACATCGCTGTTTTTAACCGTCTCTTTGTTGCTTAGGGTAAAATTCACACCTATTTTCTAGAAAGAAGATGAAAAGTAGCTAGTGAAGCATCCCACTCTTTCTGTTTTTACACCACCAAGGGCAAGAGGATCAGATGTGGTTTGGGCAACATCATGTTTATTGGCAACTGCAAAAACATGATGAACTTAATAATAAATAAATTAATAAATTGTTTATTTATATACCGCTTTTCCTTGTAGATCAAAGCGGTGTACAACATTTGAATAATGACCAATGTCATATTACAATACAAGCAAATTAAATACACAAAATGTCATCAGCCTTTATAGTCCCAGGGCTTTGTCCTTTACATATGGGCACTGAACACAGAGATTGAGATTCAATTGTAGCCTTTAGGGCTGAAGGGCGGGGTATAAATACCATAAATAAATAATAAATAAAATGAAAATAAACTCTGTCCAACCTGTTCCCACATAGCAAGTAACTTGCCTCCCCAGGGATTCAAATGGGTGTTTATGAGGGAATACATGCATCTGAAATGCTACAGGAGGATAAAGCACTTGGTAATAATAATAATAATTTGTTTTATTTATGTACCGCTATTCCAAAGATCATAGCGGTGAACAGCAAGTAAGCTAATTAGCAAGTAAGCTAATTACTTTTAAATTAATACTTGGTGTATTAATTTAAACGGCATAAGAGAAGAAATGCCTCCCCTAATATGCACGTCTCAATCACCCTATCCCAAATGTAGAGAGATCTTGTAGCACCTTTATGACTAACTGAAAGAAAGAAGTTGGCAGCTTGAGCTTCTGTAGATATCAGTCTACTTTCTCAAATACTTTTGGTGGAGTGGAAGCCAGGGACAGACATATATATGCCATAGGTATGTAAGAATGTCCATAAATAAAGTAGCAAGTACAGTTTTAATGATGGTAGTTTGTAGACAAAGACATAACAAGATAGCAAGAGCGGTTTGGCCTTGGAAACTAGCTTGCAGGTGGGGAGAATAGATGAGAGTAGGACGCCGCATGAGAATGGGGTCAGATAGTGTTGAAATGTGTGCAGTGAGCCAGGAAGCCATTGTCCCTGTTCAGTTAATTGCTGAGGGACTGTACTTTATGGATGAATTCCAATTTTGCTGTTAACTCTTTCCAATCTACCTTTGTAGTTCTTTTGTTCAAGGACCACTGTTCTGAGGTCTGACATGGAATACCAGGAAGACTGAAATGTTCTGCCACCAGTTTTTGTGTATTCCCATTGTGTCTGATTTATGTCCATTTACCCTCTGATGCAGGGACTGTCCTGTTTGCCCGATGTAGAGTGCTGATGGGCATTGATGACATAGTATGGCGAGACCCATCCCAAAGTTATTCTCAAGTTTAAAAGGGACCATCATTCTTGACCAATTACATAAATTTGTATGCCATACATAACTGGGCATAATTTTTTCAATTTTATAGCTCCGTTTTATAAGGTATCAACCAGCCTTGGTGGCAAAGAAAGAAGTGACTGGGAAGTTCAGCTCTTAAGCCTGTCAGAATAACACTCCGAGCCGCTCTGAGAGCCTTTGGGGCTGAAGAACAGGGCTCTAAATAAATAAATAAAATAAGCACAGCATTCAACAAAATACAAACCTGGTAAGATTTGCATCGGATTTTTGTGAGTGTGAAAGAGACATATTAGACTTTTTGGTTTCTTGAACCTACCCTCAGCCCTGATACTGTTGGAAGATCAGTGTCGGGTGCACTTGCTGTAATCTTGTGAGCAGCTAAGATCCCTGAAAAGAGGGGGGAAAATTGTTTACCACAGCCTCTTGCCTCTCCAGTTAAACCAAATCATTCAGCTACTGGGCATCGCTTCCCACTTCAGCACAATTCCTCCACTTACTTACCAGCATGATTTTCATTTGTTTTTTCACATTAGGCAACTCAAACAGAGTTCTCCATCTGAGGAATGACCCCATGAAACAAAGGGATGCCCCATAAGCATTCAGGTGCCACAGGTATTTCCACACAGAATTCCATCCTTGAGAATGTTACACTTCCCAAAAACTGTGGGAAGAGCTACGTTGCAAAATTTGCAAGGTTGGTTGTTAGTCCCCTCCCCCCAGAGTGTGTTCCAGTTTTATTACTTTACTCCTAAGGGACTAGCTGGAATTTTCTTTTCCATATTAACCACTGGGAAGCTTCTGTAAACATCAGTCTTAGGATTGGGTTCTAGGCTGTGGTTTCAGGCAATGATAATTAAATGCAAGAAAGATTTTAAAATGCAAGGGGAATAGACAGATTCACCTATGTTGGCTTCTCAGCAATTATCTTTTTTGCAACAATGCATATATTTTGCTGTGGAACAGGTTATTCTAGATAGAGTAGCTAGTTATTAAGAAGGCAGTTAAGAGTGAAATTTCAGCAAAAGTTACCTCGGTATACACATAAACGTGAGCTTAACATCAGGCCTACCTTGTAGCAGAGTAACAAAAAGCGCTTTCCCTCAAACATTTCCAAACACAGTATGTATGTGTGTGCACACAGATTTCATTACAGAAAAAGTCATATGACAGGCACAAAAACAATGTGCATTTGCACAAGTTACCAGGATGGGGTATTTATTATAATTTCCAGTATTTTTCCCAGGTTTGCACGGAAGGATAAAGTTACAGAACATTATATGCTGGAGCTACTCATAGAGAGGATACAGTAATCACTGTGTACATCAGCTCTAGCTTGTGGTAGTGCTGATATTGTCTGCCTACCTGCTGCGGTAAAACCCCGAGCCAGGGAGAAGGCCAGCTGCCCGGCACCAATGAAGCCCACACTCATGGTATCAGCAGTTGCTAAGAAGCGACTAATTGGTTGCCTGGGAGTAAAAGAAAGAAGACAAAACAATGAGGTAACAAATAACAGCATTTCACCATTAACTAGGCAATCCATGTTGCGTAGAGAATACACAGTCCATTTCCAGACCCCGTTTGAATTTATGGAAACCACCACAAAGGCCAAATATCTGCAGTGAGAACCTTTAGAAACCATCTCTGAGGATACATCTGATGTTGTGTGTCCCCAAGTCCTTTCTGATTTATGGCGACCGTATCATGGAGTTTTCTTGGCATGATTCGTTCAGAGGAGGTTTGCCATTGCCACTTCTGAGGCTGGGAGAATGTGACTTGCCTAAGGTCACCCAGTGGGTTTCATGGCCGAACAGAGAATCAAAGCTTGAGTCTTAGTCCAACACTCAAACCACTATGCCACGCTGGGGCATTGTATAAATAATGCATTTGACACCACTTTAAGTGCTGTAGCTCTATCCT
This sequence comes from Sceloporus undulatus, assembly GCF_019175285.1. Taxonomy (NCBI): domain Eukaryota; kingdom Metazoa; phylum Chordata; class Lepidosauria; order Squamata; family Phrynosomatidae; genus Sceloporus; species Sceloporus undulatus. Next base: position 143,873,848 of record NC_056523.1, on the reverse strand, counting down.
ATGCAAACCTAGGATGTGCAGTTTTACAAAAATCTTTGTAAGTGCCTCATCAAACTACACATTCCCCAATTCTGTAGGATGGGGCCAGGACAGTTAAAGCTGTGTCAAACTGCATAATTTCTGTAGTGTGGATGCACCATGACTCATCCTTGCCGAGGAAAACCCCACAAAATTCATGGGGTCGCCCTAACTCACTTGAAGGCAGCAACACACTTGAGGATAGAGCCGTAGTTTGAGTGTTGGACTACGACTCTGGAGATCAGGGTTTGAATCCACTGGGTGACCTTGGGCAAGCCATATGCCCTCAGCCTCAGGGGAAGGCCATGGCAAACCTCTTCTGAGCAAACCTTACCAAGAAGACCCCATGATAGGCTCGCCTTAGGGTCGCCATATGTTGAAAAGGACTTGAAGGCACACAGTGAGGCCAGGAAAACTCACGTGGAGCCACTCTCTGTCAAGAGGTACTTCTAAGGAGGCTTCTCTGGAGGGAAAATGGACCAAGAGGAATTGCAGTGGAAACCCCCTTTGGAGCCCTGTTATTGCCAGGGCAGTCTGGGGTTAGAAGAATGGGGGTCAGGTTCCTGAGGACCTTGAAGAAGCACATAGCAGCCACAAAGACTGGAAACCCACTGCCCTCAGCCACCTGTCAGCAGAAAGTGTCCCCTTGATAAAATAAAGGGAGTTCCCCAACATTTTCCACAGTTCCAGTGTAGTGGCTTGAGCGTTAGAGTAGGACGCTGGAGACCAGGGTTCGAGTCCCGGCCCAGCCATGGAAACCCACTGGGGGACCTTGGGCAATAGGTCACACTCTCTCAGCCTCCTCAGGGGATGCCAATGGCAAACTCTTTCTGAAGAAACTTACCAAGAAAGCCCCATTATAGGGTCGCCTAAGGGTTGCTGTAAGCAGGAAATGACTTAAAGGCACACAACAACAAAGATTCACCTAAGAGTTGCCATAAGTCAGAAATGACTTGAAGGCACACAACACACACAAATGCCAATGGCAAGCCCCCTCTGAAGAAACCTTGCCAAGAAAACCCCATGATAGTTTTGCCTTAGGGTCACCATAAGTCGGTAACGAATGGAAGGCACACAACAACAATAGCAACACACACCTTGCTCCAGCAGTCCCCAAACTCTGCTCTTTGAGGGCTTTTGGACTTCAGCTCCCAGAATCCCAGACTATTGGCCAACACGGCTGAGACTTCTGGGAGATGAAGTCCAAATCTCTTAAAGGGCTCAGTATGGGGACCACTGCCTCCCCCCCATTCTGCCCCTGCTGCCCTTGGTCTACCCTCCGCTCAGTGCAGCCCCTGCCCCGCTGCATTCATCTCCCTGGAAGGCGAAGCTGCCCATACCTCCCACGTGGCTCACTTATTCTGGAAGGGAACGCAGGACGCCGCGTCGCGTGGCAGCGCAGCTCCAGCAGCAGCCGCGTTTCAGCCAATTCGACGAAAGGGGGCGTGCCTCCACCACCGTTCCGCCCAATCAGAGGCGAAAGAGGCGGGTGGCCATCTTGCTATTGGAGCAACCATTGTTTGCCGTTGCATCATTCACTCTAGAGCAGTGGTCCCTTTAAGAGATTTTGGACTTCAGGCTCCAGAAGCCTCATCCACGTTGGCCAATGGTATGGGATTCTGGGAGCTGAAGTCCAAAAGCCCTTAAAGGGCACGGTTTGGGTAACCACTGATCTAGAAGCTTTAACGGATCCCATTTCGCCGCTCGGTTCTCATCAGCTAATGGCTGCCGGCGCCCCCAGAGCGTTTCCCATTGGATGGCAGCCGCGCTGCCTCTTGGGAAATGTAGTCCTGGGGAGAAAACTAAGTCCAGACTATTTCCCCTAAATAGTCGGGTGCGAGAATAAAGCAGTTTGGCCCCGCTTTAACTGCGATGACTGTAAACTACAGGCTGCTGGGATTGGTAGTCTGCTGAGGCGCCAGAGGTCTCTCACAGACCAGGCTGAATTCCTCCCCAACCGAACTACAAATCCCAGGATTCTGTAGGATAGAGCCACGATGGCAGTTAAAGTGGTGTCAAACTGCTTTAATCCCGCAGTGTGGCTACACACTCCGTGTGACGGGAAGAAGGATCCACATGGTGTCGGGTGCGGAGACCGAATGCCTGCTTTTAATTTCTCTGTATGACGGGCGGCCCTTTTAGTTACTGCTTCGCCTCACTCTCTTCTCCAGGATAAACAGACTCCGACTCCATTATTTCTTCATGGGGCTTGTTTTGCCATAGTCCTGGTCTGAGACGTTTCGGTGTGATTACTTTCTTGAACTGCAATTATATAATAGACCTCTTAGTATATATATATATATATATATATATATAATAACAAGCCTATATAATTGGAGTTCAAGAAAGTAATCTCACCGAAACGTCTCAGAGGACAGCAATAGGTATAGATGTAGATAGATAGATAGATAGATATAATACACACAGAGAGAATCAGCCCTCTGTATCTGCAGATTTTTTATCCACGGCTTGAAAATATTTTTTAAATATATAAATTCCAAATGGCAAAGCTTGATTTTGCCATTTTATAAAAGGGGCACCATTTTCCTATGCCACTGCATTTAATGGGACATGAGCATCCACGGATTTTGTTATCGGGTGTGTGTGTGTGTGTGTGTGTGTGTGTCTGTCCTGAAACCAAACCCCAGCGGATACCAAGGACCCACTGTAATTACATGGGCAGTTTTATAGACTTGAGTAAATTAACTCGGACTTTACTTGGACTCAACTGACTTCCAATCTACAATGGTACATTGGAAAGAGAAACAGCAGAATTGGAATTCATCCCTAAAGTGCAGTCCCTGAGCAGTGGATTGAAGGGGGCCAAAGGCTTCCTGGCCGATTGCAGGCGTTTCATCTCTCCCTGACCCCATCCTAGACTCCTGCCTCCTCCCCACCTCCAGCCCAGGCTCCAAGGCCAGACTACTGGCCTTCCATCTCCTTTCTATGTCTTTCTCCACAAACAACCATGGTTAGCCTTGGACTTGAGACTTGTGGAGTAAAAGACTTGAATACATCACTGCCGTTGGACAAACCAGTAGATGCTCCAATAGAGAGTTCTTATTGGTGGCTTCTATATGTAAGGAAGTATGGGCCCTCGGGTCACTTATTGATTTATGGGGAATCCATTAATTTCAGAGCCAGCATGGTGTAGTGGTTTGTGCATTAGATTAGACCAGTGATTCCCAAACTCTGGTACTCCAAATGTTTTGGATTTCAGCTCCCAGAAGCCAATAGTCTGGGATTCTGAAAGAGGAAATCCAAAACACCTGGAAGGCCAGAGTTTGGGAATCACTGAACTAGAGTCTGGAAACAAGGTTTCAATCCTTGCTCTGCCATGGAAATCCACTTGGTAATCTTGGGCAAGTTACATTCTTTCAGCCACAGAGAGAAGCAAGGCAAAATCCCTTTGAGCAAATATTGCCAAGAAAGCCCCATGACAGGGTCACCAAAAGTAAGAAACAACTTGAAGGTACTGTATACAACAACAACCATTAATTTCATAGGGTTTTCATAATTTCATATTAAGGAATATTCAGGGGTGGTTTGCCATTGCCATCCTCTGAAATATAGGGGCTCAGCAGACGGCCCCTAAGAGCCCCTCTGTGCCCCCCCCCACCAGAAGCACTGCGTTGGGGACACAGCAACCACATGCCTCCAGGTATTCCCAGGTAGCCTCCTGCAGAAATTATCTTGGATAAGGGACTCCATCCAGTTCTCCACTTACCACTGAAGTGTTTTCTATTGCTAAATGCTCCCTTGGCAAAACCTTGATAAATTATGAAAACTAAAAAAAGAATAGGCATGATAGAGAAGCAAAGCAAATTAACATTCACACTGTATTTTTAAAAGAAGAGATGGAAAGAGAAGCGATTTAAAGGAGATAGTTTTGCAATACTTTTCAAAGTTGTATAGTTTTATAGAATATCTCCAGTGAGTTAAAGCAGACATAAAATAAATCATTTTTCAGCAGCAAAAAACAAACAACAAAAAACAACAAAAATACTGTGAAGCAGATATAGAAATAAACATGTTTTTAATAATTAAGAAAAGGGCAAAGTTATTGAATAGTGCACTAATAGGGAAAACTCACTTTGCAAAACATACAATAGAACAAGCATCCAATGGTTAAATCTTGCTGTTTGGTGGGCACATACAGATGTACAGGGAATGGAGTTGTCTGCTCCTCTTGAATGGGTAATATGTGAATGTTTAGCCTTTTCATCAGGGCTCTCTGTGTGTAGGACAATGTAGATACATTAAGCACTCACATATCCATCACTAGTTGCACCACTCTTTCATGCCAGGAGTCAATAAGACTTTGCACTTCATATATTTAAGCTGCAAATTGTGTTTAAAATTTGAGAAACCATGTGTTGTTGTTCCTTGTTTATAACTCATCTTGAGAACAATAAGCCAAAAGGGAGAAGACAATTTCACCAAAATACTGTGTTAAATGTTCTTTAAAAACCTAGGTTTTTTAAAAAAATTGAGTACAGTGAGGAAAACGCTGGAATGCAACAGTTTGGCACCAACATTGCCCAGATCTTCAAGGATACCAAAGTGAATTATGTTAATTCTAGGGGGAAAAGTTACCTAGCATGAAAGCTCCTAGCTTCTGAATTTAACATTAATTACACCTCTGTCACTATGCTAGCTAAATAACGTCAAAAATATGTGCAATGTAATAATTACTTAAGGATTAATGGAAATTATCCAATGTGGAGTATACATCTTTTTAATAAATATTAGTTCCAACACAATAATAGACAAGTGCATAAAAGGACTGCAAGATTAAGTGGATACTTATTTGTGAGAATTTGTGTAGCCATTTGCCAGGCATGGTCATACAGTACCTCATATTAAAACTGTAATTGAGAGCAACAGTGGAGATGAATTTTGTTGTTTTTGTTACCTGCCATCAAGTTGACTTCAATTTATGGCAATCCTAAGAATGACCTCCAAGAGCTCTGGTCATCAACAGCACTGCTCACTTCTTGAAAGCTCAGGGCACTCATAGTATCCCTGGTTGGTTTAATCCACCTGTAATGCACTCTTCCTCTTTTCCATTTTCCTTCAGCTTTACTGAATTTCATCATCTCTCTCAATGGGTCATGCCATTTGATTATATGCTCAAAGTACAATATCCCCAGTTTAGTCATGTTGGCTTCTAGTGGGAGTTCAGACTTGATTTTATCTCGGACCCATTTATTTGTATCTTTGGACATCCCTGGTATCAGAATTTCCCTCCAACACCTGGGAACATGCTTTAATGTAGGCAGGGAACATGCAATTTAGGGCCCTCTGTGTCTGTGGTTGAGAAATCATGTGATATTCAGTGGGATCTGGACTAGGCATGGTGTGTCAGAGACTGGTTTGTGTAATGAACACAGGAAATGGTCAGGCCACCCATGGAGATGTCCTTGGTCAAAGAAATATTGTTCCCAAAGGGAGATACTCTTCTATTTACTTGTAAACACAGATATCACACACACATTTTTTTCTCATCAATGAGGTGCTTATGCAGATTCCAATCTTGACAGACCCCTCTCAGCTACACGCTTTAATGCTCCCTGCCCCCCGCGGTGCATCCCAGATCTCCTTACATGGCTTCCTCCGCACTGGGGGTGCCCTTATGGCTACATGCCTTCAGACAACCCATTTTATATTAGTTTGATATCAAAAGAATGAGGCTATATGGAGGGGTGATCTTGGGATAACAGGTGTCTTTGTGGCATCTTCTATTCATTTCCATAGGATTACACCAGGAAAGGATTGATTGCTTCACACTGGAGATCAACTTTGAAAATAATGTGCTTTATAGAACTGTGAAGCTAGATAAGCAAAACAGAGAATGAACACATGTTCCTCCACATTAAGGTCCAGTCAACCTATCTGTATGAAAGCACATTTGCGAATACTAATACTGAAGATTCCTGAAGATTAATAAGGAGGGAAAATATTGTTGGAATGTGAGGCATGACCGCCTGGAATGCTGCATCCCAAATTACTTCTACTCAGCTGACAAACTTATAAATAAATAAACAAATAAACTTATTATTAAACTGAATGAAAAGTACTGAGGCATCCTTGAGCCTCCATCCTGCCTTCCTGGCATAATTTCAAATATTCACGGCTAGCACCCTCTTATCTCACAAAAAGCTCTAAGAAGCGAACTACAACTGGAATCTGTTTTCAATCCTAGCTTTTATTTAGGAATTGCTTTAATGAAACATATTGAACTGCCCTTCTTTTTTGCGGTGTGGGAACCTATCTCTATTTCTTCCATGTTACATGGTTCAGGTATCAAATTTTCTGTTCAAGAAGTAATGTCTGACTCCTGAAACATGTCTACTTTGCTGATTGAGGACTTTATCACATGTGAGTTTTAAACTGTAATTTTAGCAAGAGAACAGCTTTTTTGGCAATACCTGTCCCATATTTACCTCCGAACTGCTGCTGCTGCTGCTGTGCCTCTTTACATATATGGGAAAATCCATCAATAAGCAGCCAATCACACTGTTACCCCATTACTCCATGGGGGTGATAAGTTGCTCCCTAGCAGTCCGAATATTTGGGCAGTCAGTCTCCTCCTTTCCCCTCTCCCTTGTTATTCCCAAGCCACCTGTTGTTGTTGTTTTTTACTTTCCCCCCTACCTTCCTCTTCCTCTTCCTTCACTAAATCACATCCCCGTAACTCTGGAACTGTATTACAAATAAAAATAAAAAACCCAAAGTCATGCTGGGTAGGGCAAAGGGTAGGAAGGCAAGGTTAAGAGAAATGCAGAATACTATTGATGGCACAGAAAGCCCCAGTTGTGCTATTGCCATCCTCTTTAAATGCAGTCAGCCCTCCATATCCATGGATTTTTTTGTCCATGAATTCAAGCATCCATAGTTTGAAAATATTTTAAAAATATATAAATTACAAAAAGCAAATCTTGATTTTGCCATTTTATACAAGGGACATCGTCTTACTGCGCCACTGTATTAAATTAGGCTTCAACATCCATGGATTTTGGTATTGAGTTAGGTGGGTCCTGGAACCAAACCCCAGTGGATACCAAGGGCCCAGTCAAGACCAAGGCTTGTGTACCTGCATTGTCAGCAGAACAGTGCCAGTGGGGCAGCCCCAATAACAGAAAGCTTATCTGATAAGAATTTAAAGTCCCCCCTACACCCTCAAATTTATCTTGAAGGCCAGCTATCCCTGTGAGATTTTTCTTACACTTTTTGTTTAAGATCTCAAAAGTCAGAAAGATTATGAGGATGAGCCAGATTTACCAGTAGCTACCCCCTAAAAAGACATCAAGACACAGAAAGATGCAGGCACTCTCAATATTTATATAGGAAGCACACTATAAATAGGGAGCAGCTGCAAGACATAGGCAGGTTATAAGCTTCCCTCAGACAAGGGTGGCCAACAACCAACCTTTACCTTGGAAGAAAGCAACATTGGTGCCGTGTTCCCTGACTGATTATCTTGAATCTTTGCCTGGACGTCTGACTACTCTTCTAGACAACCTTGGGACTGCCTTCCTGGACTGAAGATGGACCTATAAATGACTTGGACCAGACTGGACTATCTATGTTTCTCAGCTGACACTGAGCCTTCTGGTTTGCTTCCCAAGGGCAAAACGGGACAGTAGATTTATGGAGCACCAGAACTCTTCAGCAGAAAGCTAAAGACCTTGTAAAATGACAAACTCCACAGTTACATAGAATGGAGCTACAATACTTAGATTACTTTATCACAGGCTGCTTTGAAGCCGGCATAAAAATGTACGGTAATAATAGTGCCTTGGGTGATACCTATCTCACAATGGATTATCTCTCTCGTTGCTCCCTTGTCCTCCAAGTGGAGTTAGACTGTACCTTGCTATTGATGGGGAAAACCTGTCAATACACTTCCAATTGTGCTGGTATAGCACTAGTCCTTAGGTGTAATATATTACCCCATGGCAGTTCAGGGATTGTGCAGTCATGTAGTAGCAATGTGTCCTCTTCCTCCACATCCCTCCTCTCATTCGTTAATTCAAAGCAACTGTTGTTGTTGTGTACATTCAAGTCATTCCAACTTAAGGCAACCCTATCATGGGGTTTTCTTGGAAAATTTGTTCAGAGGAGGTTTGCCGTTGCCACTCTCTGAAGCTGAGAGAGTGTGACTTGCCCAAGGCCACCCAGTGGATTTCATGGCCAAGTAGGGAATCAAATCCTGGTCTCCAGAGTTGTAGTCCAATGCTCAAACCACTATGCCATGCTGACTTATTTTTATTGAATTAAAAAAAAAATTTTTTTTGTTAAACCGTATTAGCACAACTCTGGAATTGCATTTTTAAAATTGCATTTAACACTCCCCCCCCCCCCCCAAAAAAAAGCACAAATGAGAACAAGGGCAGAAGAGACCATGAGCATCCTGCTACAGTCCAGACATGTTAATGAAGGGATGTAAGCTAGGAAATTCTCCTAAACTGAAATTTATCAATGACTGTCTGGCATATGTATAAATTACAACAACAAAAACAAACAGTATACTCTGTCTTGCTAATACTTAATTGTACTCTCCGTGGAGAGCATTGTTGACAACTACAGGTATTTCTGTTGAATAGTATGTATGCTTTTGGAATTAAAAATAATATAATATTATATGTTTTGTGGAATATAACTCATTTAGTGTTGTCCTATCTTTTCTAATATTTAGATTCATTTTTGTGTTTTGTTTTTACCCATGAAGAAGTTCTGCTTCTTTATAGGCTGAAACACAGAGGGCTTATAAAAAGAATAAACTGTTGACCATCTGACAGTTTGTCTCTTTTCTATTTTCCACAAAATATCTACAAAACAGTTTCTGCCTTTATTGAATATCCATTATATTTGATTGAAAGTGTGCAATAAGTGACTACAATGGTATTTTCTGCTGAACTGTATTTCATTATTGGGTTGCAATAGCATTTAATATTTATCTATATTTGATAAGTGACTTTATGGGTCTTCTCAGTGGAGTATTTATTTCAAGGGATTTATTTGTTTGTTTAATTCTGTGCTCTGCATGGTTTTAATGATCAATGGCTCCATATATCTTCTATCTTACTGATTAAATTATTTTTTAAAAAATAATAAACAGAGGTCCAAGCAAATACACACACACACACACAAATACTCTTCAGCTTGGATTTTATTTGAATTAGTATTTTTAAATTATTTTTGTTATAGCATATTGCTAAATTTACTTACCTTGTCAATGTACTTAAAGGTGTATTTGATCATTAGTTGCTTATCTTCTGCATCATACGCAATGATAGCTAGTTTCTGATAGTTAACAACTAAAGTAAAAATTCACATTTGATGCCTCCTAGAATCAAAGTAATCAGGCGACATTATTGTCTCTTCAAATTCCTAGGTATGGAACATGTTTACTATCCATTGTTTCAATTTTCAACTTACACTTAGAATTTTGTGGTAAAAGCTGAAATAAAAAGGATACTTTGGACCACTTCAAGTATTTGTTAATTTGAGCGCTAGAGTTCTCATTAATAAAACTGAGAAACATGATTGATATATAGTTTTCTTACCAAACATTTTATTTGTGGGAACATGTAGGAAATCAACCCCTATTCCTTGCCTTCTATGCAATGGTTGTTAATGTATCTGTGCTAGTATAACTAGAGTACACTAGAGACTGAAAAGAATTTGCATTAACAGAATTTAAATGATTTTACCCAATTCATAATCGTGAGGCTATTAATAAAAAACACATTTGTATCTTTCAGTTCTCTGCCATAAGAGCATCTTTCTTCCCCTCCCCTTCCTCACATTATATGTGTGTAATGTATATGAGTAAAAATGTATGTTTCTTAAAAATGCACCCAGACACTTTAGACAGTGGCGGGGGGGGGATTAGAAAAAGTTGCATACATTGGGAATGTGTATCTAAACATACATGGATTTCCATAAGGAAGGAATGGGAAAGTTTCAACCAATGATACAGAACTTGAACACTGATGGAGCCACAAAACACCAAAAACTGAACTGGCTGATTTTCACTTCTCTGAAGGGCACTGATTCTGTCACTATCTGGGCCTAGTGACTAACTAGGGGTGTGACTGTCCACACTATGCAACTATAGTACTCCAATGTTATTTTAAATGCTATGGCTCCATTCTGTGTAATCCCGGGATTGTACTCTGTATGTAGTGTTGTTCAGGGAAGTACACTAGAGAATTCTAAGTAGCTCAGACTACAAACCTCATAATTCCTTGTGATAGAACTATGGCAGTTAATTGTGCCATAATTCCAAAACCTCCATAATTGTTGCGTGGATGATTTCCAGCAGTGGGAATAGGAATGTAGTAAATCAACACTTATGTAAATACCCCTGATTCATTTGGGCTATTCTACTGGGAACTTTGTGTTGTTGTGTGCCTTTACATTGTTTCTAATTTATGGCAACCCTCAAGTGAATATGTCACGGGGTTTTCTTGCCCAGATTTGTTCAGATGAGGGTTTGCCCTTGCCTTCCTCTGAGGATGAGAGAGCATGACTCCCCCAAGGTCACTCAGTGGGTTTCTATGGTTGAACAGGGATTTCTAATGTCCTAATCTAACACTCAAACCACTACACCACTCTGGATTTAGCTAGAGGGTACTAGCTATTGGGTTTTTAGGAATGGCCATTTTAGTGGATGGATAATTATACTAGTGTTACTAGGTTTGGTTTTATATAAATTTTGGGTGCCATGCGATCAAAAATCATGACCCCTGACTGACCCCATCGCAAGCTGCCATTATCCCAAGAGCGAGCCGACCACGTAGCCAGCAAGCTTGCTAGGCTTGGTCACAGGAAAAAAAGGTACATTTTAAACCTTAAGCAGGCAGTTTTGGGAGATGCCCTACAAGTTTCGCAGGCTACCCAAAGAAGAGAGGACAATAGAGGTAGCCTCCTTCCTAATGAGCGAGCGATTGTCTTAACAGCTCTGCCATCAAGATATTTGTCCCCTCCTGAAAAGTGCCAGGCCTCTTCTTTGTGTATCCATTGTGTAAGTTTCAGCTTAGACAAAAGATAGCCATCAAGACCTTTGTTCGCCAGGTAGCCATAGCCTGAGGATATGTTCAGGGGTATAAAAGGACCCCGATTCCAACCCTCATTGGGCTTGTAGAGCAGAAGTTCCAGGCCTGATTTCTGGGCTTGTAGATTCAGTTCCGATCCTGAGTTCCTTGCTTGTAGAGCATCCTGCTCCAAGCTTGCATTCCCTGAGCATTCCCTAACACTAGGATCCAATGAGAACTATGCAGACTTCCAGATATTGCTGAATTGCCACTCCGAGGAATGCTGAGAGCTGCAGTCCAGCAACAGCAATTTAATTCTCACTCCAGCTCTAACATATCTGCTGCCAAATGTATTAACAGACAAAATAATTTGACATCTACTAATATACTATTGTTGTAACACCTTAAGCCTCACTGAACACTCTGCAGTATAAAGACATCTGGGATTCATTAACATCAGTCACTGGAAGCAGTATGCTAGCAGTTCATTTCTCTTGACCTTTCAGGGAGTAAGCTACAATCAGGTCTGAATGGAAGCCATGTTTATGTCGCCTTTTCCAGCTGTTGGTTCATAACATTCCACACATGCTTCTCTTGCCTTTTGTTTGATCCCACTCTCTTTGGAATTGTGCTGTTGATACAAAATTTAATTTTGAGGAATGTATGTGGCATAGCTGAAACTATCAATGGCACTTTTAAAGGAGAGAAAGATTTAAAGATCATGACAGGTGTAAGGGAAAGCTATGTTAATTCCCATTTTAGAGTTTGTGAAATTTTCACTCAGCTCCCTGCAGAGTTTTTTTTAATATCTCCCCTACCACCACCACCACCACATCAATATGGTCAACAGGTTTAGGAGTACACATACTGGCAATGTGACAATTGACTGAAAGACTTCCATACAGAAATGACAATGGGTTTCTGGCATGTCAGACAGAAGTTATAAACTGGAGACTCAGGATGACTGTTGAAAATAGCAAATAGGTGATCTGGTGCCCTATGGATGTTTATGGATTGTAGACAATGCAGACAATATCTCTGGTATTGTGTACTTCTGCTTTAAGTATGTCCAATTCCCACAAGCTACATACAAAATTCAGGGCCCATCTTCTGCATGGCAGATAGAGAGAAACTAATGGGTTGTGTGGTATGTCAACATGGAGGAGGACAGTTGTGGTGCATATATTAATTTAAGGTATTTATGGGGAAAACCATAAAAATATGGTTTCCAAAAATTGATATAGACACAAAAATATTTCAACTTATTTAAGAAAATCACTTACATTTTCTGTGGAGATTTGCTTTTATGTTGTTCTCAAGAAG
>NC_056523.1:143842438-143861452 GCF_019175285.1 Sceloporus undulatus | reverse complement strand
TGACATATCCAGTTCCTCTTGTTTTGCTGATGGAGATGTTTTTCTTACATTTTATCCAAACCAAGGTTTCGAATTATCCTTGTAATCAAATCACTGCTGATTCAAATGATTTTTGCAACACCCTTTTTTAGTTTCTTTCAGTCCTCCCATGTCACACAGAATTGTTTTGAAAATTTTGCTAGTGCTCAGTTAATTTAGGGTAGTTCCCCAATTGTCATAATGCACAGGTCCATCAGGAATGTTCAGAAAAAGCAAAGCTGAGTCAGCATAGACATGTTTCCATGAGTTGTGCTGAGTGGTAACAGTAGCACTAGCAGCAATACATAACTTTAATTCATTCCAGATACCTGCCACTGTCACAGAGAAACCCATTTAGGTGTAGTGAGGTGGTTGCCAACCATGTCTTTCCAGATGTTGTACAGGTCTCAGAATCCTTGAACATTGACTATACTGTCTGGTATTCCTGGGACTTGAAAATCTGGCATATCTGGGTACCCAAGTTTAGGAAGTAGTGGTATACAGCAATGGTTCCCTACTTTTGGTCCTCTAGATGTTTTGGACTTAATTTCACATCAGTTCTGACAGTTGGCCTAGTTGGCTGGGGATTCTGGACTCTGAAGTCCAAAAAAAAATGGAGGACCAAAGGTTGGGAATCATTGGTGTAGAAAAGGAGTGACAGGAACCAGATACATCCCAGTTTCCATCCCAGTAGAAAATCCATTTTGTCTAAACACTCTCCAGCCTCAGAGGGGAGGGCATTCATCAGAAAGGGAAGAAAATAATAATACCTGTGGCATCCATAGAAATTCCACTTCTAGTAACCAAAAAGGAGCCCTCAGTCACTACACACCACTACCTGCTGCACAATACAGGGACTCAAACACAGAGGACCTTGGCCACAGGCAGCCTCAGCCCTGCCAAAGTTACAATAAACTACATGTTGTTGCAGAGCCTGTCAACATTAATGTTTGGGACTCAACTTCACAGAATCTCCCATCTGGACTGGAGTTTTTAGAAAAGGAACTTTCAAAGTTCTACAATAGAGGAGACAAAGAGTATGTGAGATTGCCAACAAACAAGGCTTGACAGTGGTGCAGCCTGGATGTGAGGTCACACACACTTTTCAGATGTTGCCAGTTCTTCAGATCTGAAAAGGAGCCAGTTGCCACAGGCTATGACCAGTCTCTCCGCACAAGAACACAAAGAACCCAGACACATGGTGGCTCCAGAGCCTGTCCCCAAACAAACCCATGCACTTCCCCCCCCCCCTTATAAAGAAAGGATAGGAATAGTGCAATCCTCAGATGTTAATGGATTGCAACTTCCATCAGCCCAAGCCACCATGTTAGTGGTTGCAGTTCAGCAACATCTTGATATAGCAATTCCCACCCCTGCTATAAAAACACATAAGACTATATCTAGCATTACTGAGACACAGTTTCTTATGGGGGAGGAGCCAACATGATGGTGGTGTTAAGATTGTTAGAATTCTGACAGGCCACTCAAAGAATGGGGTTAGAGAGTGTAACAATATTAACTGAGTACATATTATTCAGCATAGTGTAGTGGTTTGAGCATTGGACGATGACTCTGGAGACGAGAATTTAAATCCTTGCTCAGCCATGGAAAGCCATAGGGTGACTTTAGGCAAGTCACACTCTCTCAGCCTCATAGGAAAGCAAAGTAAACCCCCCTCTAGACAAATCTCGCCAAGAAACCCTTGTGATAGGCCTGCTTCAAGGTCACTATAAGTCAAAAACAACTTGAAGGCAAATAACAACAGTCCTCTTCCCTCTAACATATGTTAGCAGTCAAGGGCAGACAATGTCCGAGATCTATATCCCCACAAATACTTCCATGACCTTTGGCAAAGATGGTCAGCAAGCTGAGCCATAGAGCATTCAGTGGATGTGAGCATGGGGGTGGAGGGCAGGTGGGTGAGGGGGCTAGAAATGTGAGCTACCAAGCAAAGGAAGGAGCAGACAGAGCACAGACACTATTTTACTTATTGATTTATTTCATAAAGACACTGGCAGGGGAGTGAGTATTAATATGCTAATATGGGTGGCCAAATGTCAACTGTCATCCATGCACACTTGCCAATAGCTGCTATATGAAGGGCAGTAGAGGAAGGGCAAGAGAGAGTCCTGCCCCTTCCTTAGCTGGGCCAACCACTGTCAGAAAAAGGAAGACAAATGGGACCTGACTGATTTTGGACCAACCTGAACCCTTTTGGACCCTGTGCTTCCCATTCTCCCTTGCTGATGGCCCCTTCTCCCTACAGGACAGTACCATCAGAGGAGAAGTGCCAGGCACCTACTTACCTACCTATCAAAGCAGAGGTGAACTTCTGGCTACTTCAGTTTTTTATTTTATTTAATTGTTCTGGCATTTTGCCATTCTTTGCAGCCCCTAGTATAGAGTGTCCTAAGGACAGAAAATTTGCCCCTGGATCCCTCAATAGTTTCCCACTCCTGAATTTAAGGAAATACAAAGAATGCTGAATTTCGCTACTTTTTATTGTAGAAAATGGTGCTGGTGTTTTCTACCTGCTTCTGAAAGGGAAGAAAGCACCCTGACAACATATTTTCCTCTCACCCATCACCCTTTTTATCCATTATCAGTGGCTGGGTGGGTGGGTTGGAATGAAGGCAAGGAGGAGAGTTTTGACCATTCACCATCATTATCTGCTCCTCAAATTCTTTGGCATATGTGAGTGGGCTCTTGTAGGTAAGCAGGTGTTGTTTCCAGAGTGGCTGCAGTTCCCAAAATTTAAACCCAATAGAGAGATGTTAGCAAAGCACATATGAGGAAGGTACAAACCATGTGTGAGAAGGCAGGTTGTTTGTTGGCCAAGTCCGCCTTCTGTGTGCAGAGCTCTTCCCTGTGCTGTGCAAATTGCTCTCTCTTTTTGAATTACCATCACTAGAGTCCATTGCTATTGTGAGATCCAAGTTTGCATGACTTGTGAGCTCTCAGCTAAGCTATAGTCTAACTCTACCGGTAAGAAGTCTATATACCAGAGGTGGGGTGATGTTACAGAGCATTTGGTTATCTCACATCACAAGTTCCATTATTCTGGGGTGAGTATGACAGGTGGGGATGACATCTTTGCAGCATTTTGTTTTCTCTTTCCTGCTGAGTTACCTGGGGACAGCACTGGCTACACCAACACTTGACCACATTGACCCCAGAACAGGGTGGTAGGGGTGCTTCAAGCTTCCCCTAAGAAGCTTCCCCTAAGACTGGTCTAAGTGGCTGTACCCCCTGGAAATTATCAGGCAACAAGGGACCACCAAAATTCCTGTGTAGTTGAAACTCTCATGTATGATCAGGCAGAAGTGTACTAAATCAGGGGTTCTCAAATTTTGGTGCTCTGTATGTTTGGGGCTTCATCTTCCAGATTTCCTTGCTACTGCCCGTGCTGGCTGGATTTCTGGGAGCTGAGGCCAGTGTTGAGTTCCCCACCTTAAAAACAGTTTCAGGGGCTCTGAGCATCTGTGTTTTGTAGAGCCCTATTTGTCCTCCATCACTCATGGTGGCTGGGGGATTCAGGGAATGACAGGCTGAAAAAAAACTTTCTAAGCACTCTAGCTTCTTTTGTTTGTTTGTTTGATGAAACCCAGTATCTTTCTGGGCACATCACAGCAGACCACCAAGAGATGTCGGTATTAGCAGATAGAGGGAGATCCACCAGGGGGAGCCCAATGTAGCCTTGCAAAAGGGCACTATCTAAGTGAAGTGTGTTATTTTGGGGGGGGAAGACCATCTAGAATTTGGTTGGATAGTACTCTTATGATAGTACTGTCTGTACTCTTATGAGCTATAGTGTTTGCAGTACTCTCTCAGCTGGCATGGTCAGAGTGTATCAAAGAAACAGGCAGGTCATAATTTTTTTGAAATAGAAAAACAATGGCAATTTTTAAAATACATGTAGCTTTCTCAAACCAATCAGGGACCTTACTTTTGGAAGACAAAAAGGGGGTGAGGCTTTGTCCCATCTAATAAATACATGAGCTGAATTCAGGAAGCAGGAAGGAGGGGGAAGGGGAGACAGTATCAGACATTTATTGTTCTACTTTTGTTCCACTAACCTCAGAACTGACTTTATGAATGGAGGAGGAAGAGCTTAGTACATCAATATAGTTCCTCTCTGACATGCTGCCTTCCCTTCATCTAACCTGGAATGAGGGCATGGAGTGTTAGAAGGAGGCACTATTCTCAAAGCCAAGGAGATTTATTTTGGTTTTTTATTCCCATTTTTATTTCTCTCATCGTTTAATGTTATTGCCGTGGGCAAAGCGAGGATGGTGGCAACACTAATTTCCAGACTTTGTACCCTGCATCCTGCTTACTGGGAAGGAGAGTCTGGGAAGGTCAGATTTTGTTATTGCACTACACTCTTAAAACATTGCCATTCCGCTTTAATTGCTCTGGCTGCCACCTGTTGCATTCTGGGATTTGCAGTTTAGAGAGGGGCATTTAGAATATTCAGCCAGAGAGTTCTTAGGCCTCACTGAACTACAAACCCACAATGCAACAGGAGGCAGTCAGAGCAGTTAAAGTGGAATGGCAACACTTTAAGAGTGTAGTAGTGCAATAATCTCATTAATTTTAAAAATACTTGACTGGAGTGTGTTTTGACTGATCAGTGTGGAGATCATGTAAATCTTTGGCAGGCCAGGAGGTGGATAGTGGTATAAGTCTGATACTAAAGTTGAGGTTAAAAATACCCCAAAATCTTGAATGTGTGGTTAAAATGCTAGCTGTATACCAATGCTATCTTAGCTGCAGAGTTATGGAGCATGATAGGATAGAGGCCAGGAGAGTATCAAAAGGGTGGTCTGATAGGGATGGGTGAGTTTTAATTTGTATCTTGGCAAAAAAGGCATTTCCCAATAATCTGTCATGCATGCATACTCTACTAAGGGTCAAAACAGACTGGCAAGCTGCCCCTTCGGAAGATAGATTGGTGAACACACACCGCAGTGAACACACACCGCATTCCCAATCTGATTTGAAGCCAGCTGGCAAAAAGCTGGCTTTTCGTGCCCCGCTGCGCCTGTAAGATGGCTTCAAGATGTTCTGGCAGTGTGTGGCATCTATGCGCTGCACCACTGGAGTGTCTTGAAGCCATCCACATCTGGCGGCTGCTCAGCTTCCAGGTGGCTTCTAGGGACCTTATCACACATGGGGGGGGGGTTGGTTTGCAGCTCAGATCCACAGTCACTCCTGTTCTAGCAATGCAAAGCGTGATGTTTTTCCACACCAGATCCAGAGTCACTCCTCTCTAGCAATTCGGATTGAGGTTAAAACGTCATGTTTTTCCACACCTGGTTGCCTTGCTGTTGTCCTTCCGAAGTGAGGGGCAAGCAAAGTCAGTTCGATTCCAAGCAAGTCACATGATGCGGACTCAAGCAAAAGGGAGTGAGTGCACATTGTATTACCACACCAGAGCATACTGTGAGGGGTCAACGATTCGAATTGCCCCCCTTGCACATTCTCAGTGGGGCTCTGGACACTGTCCTCCTTCCCTGCCCCCTCCTTAGCTGTCATCCTTCATTGGGGTCTAGGAGAAGGCAGGGGATGATGGGATAGCTCGCTGGGAGTTGCTGGGGCCAGGAGCAGGATGCAGGAGCAGTCAGGGGATGATGGGATAGGTGGTTGGGGGTTGCTGGGGCCAGGATCAGGATGCAGGAGCAGTCAGGAGATGATGGGTTAGGTGGAAAGGGGGCGAGATGGGGATGCAGGAGCAGTCAGGGGATGATGTTAGGTGTCAGGGTGAGGGAGAGGAGCACATGGTCTAGGAGAAGGCAGGGATGATGGGATTGGTGGGAGGCTGAAGGAGTCGAGCAAATCAGGGTCGAGGAGGACGGAGGGGACGCAGGGGATGATGGGATTGGCTGGTTGGCAGAGTGGAGGAGATGGCATGAAGGAGGAGGAGGGGGATGACGGAGCAGGACGCAGGGGTCAAGGGGGGTGGCATCGGAGTGCTTTTCCACACCAGAACAAATCGCAGTGCAATCGAAGGCAGCCTGGAAGCAAATTCTCTGAAGCCACTTTTTTTCTGTTTTAACCAAAATGAGGGGTGACTTCAGAAACGCTGTTGAAGCAATTCGCAAGGGGCTCCCATAGAAATCAATGGTGTCTGATAAAACAGTCCCTTTATGAGGTGAAACTGCATCGTTGGAAGTGCAGTCACTTCGGAAGTGAGCTGGAACTGAGCTACAAAACCACCCAAAAGCTCTGTGTGATATACTCTAGGTGTCATTGTGATGTGCAGCATGTAAATGCTGCATGCCGACGATGCCCTAAAGGTATACTTTGGGGGTTGTCTGTTCAGCCCCTAAGATAATTTTTCATGACCCCCTTTCCACACCACACAATTGATTTTATTTTTCTCAAGGATTAGAAATTTGGAAGAAAAGGAAGCTTGAAGCATTGGTTCAGTTAGAAATTAAGGGAAGAACAGGATGTTCTGTAATGTGATGAAATGTTGTTCATCTCCAGAATCACTTTATTATCCATTCAGATTAGTTCTAAGGCCTCATATTTTGCCTCATGCTGATTTCACACTTAATTTTTCTTCTTCTTTTCAACCGCGAGAACAAGAAACTATTTTTTTTAAAGACATCTCAGGATTAGGAAGCTCTGGACCTATTCATTAGAAAAGTTTTGCAGTTAAATTGCAACTAAATTGATCATTCAGATTTAATTTAGTCTGTTTTCAGGAAGTTTCCCAATATATTACAGGCCAGGCTTCAATGCACAAATATTCCAATTTGACATTACTTTAACTGGCGTGGCTCAGTACTATGGAATTCTGGGAATGTAATTTGTTGTGGCATAAGAGATCTCTGGCAGAGAAGGCTAAACTACTATTCCCAGAATCCCATAGCATTGAGCCATGGCAGTTAAAATGGTATCAGCCTGGATTATTTTTGCTGTGCAGATGCAGCCTAGGATTGACACCTTTTAACCTGGCAGATTACAGACCACCCAACCATTCAGTGACCCAATGGAGCAAAACAATCTGACCCTTTCAATAATTAAAACCAAGAACCGAAAACTGGGTCAATAATGGTTACTTGCAATTGTTACTATGGCAGGTAGCATTCCCTGGCTTTCCATTCTGCTTTGCATGGGAACCTGGTCATCTAATAGCTGCTTTCTCTTTCCTGAATCTAGCTCAGTGCACAGGGACATCTGGAAAAGACAGACTCAAGGTGATAATTAATAAGTGTGAAACACATTGATTCCCAATAGGATTTCCATCTGATGCCGAGCTGCAGTGTTTATGCTTGTTAGCATTCCCTCCTTACCTCACATTATTTGGGGTACAAATATTTTGTTATAATAGCAGTTACAGAGAGGCCAAAAAGCATGAACCTGGAAAGGTCATGATGACCTTTTAATGAGTGGTCACATGAACCTGAGGGTATGTAAGGATTCATACGCAGTGAATCTTGCTGCTTCCCAGCCTACTCCCATATGCATTTCCTCTTGAAGGTTACAGACAAAGAAGTCTGTAAGCCTAAAGCATTAAGCCAATCTTTCTGCTAGGCCCCATGGTATTTTCCCACACCCCCTCCTGTCTTGAACTCCCTGAAGTTGTCCTGACTTTATCACTACTTGATTAAATCAGTGTCACTGCCATCAACCCAAAATATTCTTTTTGTAACTCTGAAGTTAAAACCATCAACCAGGTGGGAATCCCATTATTTCTGGGATTCCTGGAAAATCAGTTCCAACTGCCTCGAGTCAGGTTTGGCCCATAAATACCCCTGATTGGGCACTCCTATTTTGCTCCAGTTTAGAATGAGACAGAAACTCTGACAGATTCAAGCCTGGCCCCTTAGTACTGCTGTCTGTGCCAGACAGCAAGCAGACTAAGGGGCTGTGCAGACCGTTGGGAAAGGCTGGCCTGGGGGCAGATTTGGGGCGTGGGGTTCACATGACGCATGCCCCGGCTCCACCTCAGGTCGGCATGATGCTGCATGCTACACCACATGGCGTCGTGGCGCTCCTGTGGCACTGCATCTAGATGATGCAGTGCCCTTTCCAAGGCACAAAAAGGCCAGATCGGGGGCATGGAGTTCAGTTGCTGCAGCCCCAATCTGGCAAAGATGGAGGTGGCTGCAGGCTGCCCCTAAGTCACATTTAACTCCCAGCTTCCTCCCAGACTAGAGCCTGGCTTCTGGAACAGGTAAGCGTTGCCCACTGCAATCCTTTAATTTAATATCGACTACTAACTTGTATATTGTAGTTCTTGTGTGTATAAGTGCTTCGTGTGGATGTTGACATCCTTGTAGTTGTTCAGATAATAAAACTGAGTTGTACTTAGTACTCTGAAGTTCTAGCCTTTCAGAACCAGTAAAAATAGTCTTGTACCCTGGCTAGTGTTCCCTGTGATCCTCTCTCTGCTCCCTATTGAGCTAAATCAATTCCCCCACAGAATATAATTTGTGGAACCTTCCCTGGACACTAGGTTTTTTGGTAACATCTTCCAACATTACACAATTTTAAAGAGGGCTAAATGTGTAACCTCTGGTTTATGCTACATAAATGCTGGGATTATGTTTAGGAAGAGGAGATGGATCATGTGTTTGGGCACAGGCCTTTAACAACTGGTAGATGGTGTAGGATAAATGCAAGGATAGGAATGTGCCATAGGTATAGGTGTAACTTCTCACATGTACAGTTGGCCCTCCATATCTACAGATTTTGCATCCACAGATTCATCGAATAATGGTTCAAAAAGACTAAGGAGTTTATCAGACAATGGAAATTGGAAGTATAATCCAATGGCAATCCGAACGCAATCATGGGGTTTAACATTATTGCGTGATAGACTACAACACACAATTTCGGGCAATGGGAAGTCAGTCCGAACGCAATCATGGGGATTCACATTATTGCGTGATAGACTACTGCACGCAATTTCGGGCAATGGCAAGCTATTTTCAGGCAATGGGAAGTCAGTTCGAACACAATTCGAATTCACGTAAATTTGCTGAAATAGCGAATTCATGTGAATGTGTTCTGGCCCCACTTTCTTTTCATTCGAAATTAAGAGAAATTCCTCCCGTGTGATATACTCCTGTCACACACACACACACACACAAATCCAAAAAGCAAATCTCAGTTTTTCTGTTTCTCATAAGAGATGCCATTTTACTACCCCATTGTATATTGTGAGACTTGATTCATGGATTTTGGTAACCATGGGATGGGTGGGTCTTGGAATCAAACCCCAGTGAATATCAAGAGCCTACTGTATGTAGTTTAGAACTGTTAAAGAAAACTCTGGATACATTTACTGATCAGCCATTTTTATTTAGAATTGGAATCAAACCTTTCTATTCACTATGCAAACATTTAATATAACATTTCTGAATCAACAACATGCTTTTGCTTATACATGGCTTGAGATAAAAAGGTGAAAATCATGGTCCATAGTGTAAGAAACCAACAAGCTCCCCCCCCCCTTTTTTTTTCTTTTTTCTTTTTCTTTTTAACAACACAATGAATTAGGCAGCTTTCTTCTCTTCTGGGAACCCAGAATCAATATATTCTGGAGTCAGGTCTGCCAAGAGGCACTTGGCTAGATTTATTAAAAAGTTACACATGTCTTCTTTGCATTACAGAAGACCAAGACAACCCAAGCCATGTTCTGAATTATGAAATAATGTGCAACTTACATGATGCCAAAGTTCTTAAAGAACTAAATGATGTCTATTGCCTAATTCTTGAAAACACAACAACCACAGCAATTTGTCTAAATTAATACACTTTGGTTCAAAAATGTGGCTTTGGTTCAAAAGTGTGGCTTTGGTTCAGAAGTTTGGCTTTGGTTCAAAAGGCGAATGTCTTGCATGTAGTCAAGTTTCTACAGTCAGTGAGGCATCCCAGACACTTGAAGGACCACTGAGGAAACCAACCTGGAAATACAGTCTGCCCACCTTATCCACAGATTAAAGAATCCACAGCTTGAAAATATTCAGAAAATATATAAATTCCAAAAAGCAAACCTTGATTTTGCCATTTTATAGAAGGGACACCATTTTACTACCCACTGTATTTAATGGGACTTGAACACGCATGGATTTTAGTATCTTGGGCTGGTCCTGTAACCAAACCCTAGCAGATATCAATGGCCTGCTGTAGTTGTTCCACAGGCTAAGGCAACCTTTCCTACACCATTCTTAGTTACAAGCTTGGTGGTACAGTCAGCTCTTCATATCCACAGATTCTACATCCATGAATTCAACCATCCACGACTTGAAAAAATTCCAAAAGGATTTCAGAATTTTATATAAGGGATACCATTTTACTGTGCCATTGTATATAATGGGACTTGCGCATCCATGGATTTTGGTATCAACTGGGGGGGGGGGGGGGGAATCCTGGAACCAAACTCAGCTGATACCAAGGGCCCACTGTATTTATTTCACTTCTCAGACTGTACATGCATAAAGAAATTGTTACTATTCTCATGGTCTGGAGGAGGTTCTCAATCTCCATATTTCCATTATTCTTATAATATTTTCCCCTTTCTTCAGAAATTATTTATTTATTTATTATCCCATCTTTCTCCCTGAATGAGACTGAAGGTGGAAGAAGCTTCTGGCAGAATCTATCAAGTTTGCAAATCAACTTTAATAAAAACCCAGTTATTTTTCATATATGTTCTTCCTAGCTGGGATGCTTTTCTATATCTGCTGCAACTCTAAACTACCAATTCTTAGATACACATTAAGGATCCAAAACCTATTTCCACACCAATCCTAGGCTTCAGAGAACTTGTTTGCCTATGCAGCTATTGTCGTAGTACACCTATATGTATTGCAGTTGTGGGCTAGAAAAAGTCTTTTCTTCTTTTCTTTTTTCCTTACCAAACCATCTCAAGTCCTCCCACCCCCCACCCCCCATGGACTGGCCTGTTCACAACTATTCTTTTTTCGAGCATTATTTATTGTCAACATTTTCCGTCAATGACATCGTAATCCATTATGATTTTTGTGGCATCAGGGCTGGGTATTAAGGGTGTGAGACAAAGCGGATACGCTGCGAGTATGCTAAATCCACAATATAAAGCACTAGGTTTACATATGTGAACACTGCAATGACCACTTGGCTGTCCCAGGGGCAGGAGCCTCTGGAGCATTGATATGGACGATGTGGAGTGCCATACTTAGGGTCAAAGCAGAACACTGGCCAGATCACTGCAGCACTTACATACATCAGGACAGCTCCAAATGTGTAAATGACCACAAAGCGCTCAAAGGGGCACTTCACCATCGCTGTTCTTCCTGTGACGCTGAGCACCACCACCACTACAGTCACAACAAAACAGAAGCTGTAAACGGCCACACACCACTGAGTAGCCACATACTTATTGTACTGGCTGCCATTCACCAGAGCTCCAAAGATAATGCAAGCTACAAAAGCCTGGACAATTTTCAGGAGGCCAGATACTGTGGCCATGTAGCTGGTTACTTGTCCTGGTTTGGCCCTAGTGAGAAATACCTCTGTGGCATATGCAAAAAACAGAAGCCCCGCAAAGACACTGGCAGATATGCGGAAGTCTCTCACCTCACATCCATTGGAATGGCAGCTGAATGGGACATACAGTGGGTAGATCACTGCAGCTGTAATGGACATGAGAGTGGCCAACATGGCAAAAGCAGCTGTGAAATTCCCCCAGGAGATAGTCAGACAACTGTGAAGGCGGGTGAACTCACAGATGATGATGAAGATTGTGACAGCAAAGCAGAAACACCAGACAGACATGCAGAAGGTGCCATAGGCCATGGTGAATCCTCCTCGGTGGGCCACAAGGCTGAACGTTGTACATCCAAATGCTGCCTGCAACAACCGAACAATTCCCACCTTTGAGGTCACTGCACCCATATTAAGGTGTGTCCCTCCTGAGCTCTCCATCATTGGTTCAGAACCACCTCGTGTTCCTTTTGTGGTTGGATGTGGTCTTCCTGATTTTGAAGTGCCACCAACAACAACCAACCTGATGCTGGATGACTAAGCAGGAGCTGTTGCATGAGTAAGTTCCATATTCCTCCACTAGTCTCTTGGCTGGCTGGCTACATATGCCGCAGAGCATACATTTCTGGTAGGTTTTTAAGAGAGACTTGCTTCCGCAGTAAGATTATTGACCTGCCTTTCTTGTACACTGCAGTTATGATCCATCAATCGGGCTGCTTTGCTGAGGTCTGCGTGCTGAGTGCTCCTTATGCATTCCTGTCACTGTCTCTTCTCTCACTCCACTTCAAGTGATCACTTTCTCCCAAATGACGACTAACAGGCCATTTATTTTGTCTCAGCTAGGCAGCTGTAACCCTCCGCTACATTGCTGCAAGGAGCCAGTATATATAAATAGGAAGCTGTATTAATAGACTTATCTGGAATGGAATGAACTGCGTAGTCTGCGCAATAATGGTGTGCTGGCTTTAGTTTCACTCAGGGTTGTTTCATTAATTTCTGGTTTAGAAAACCAATTTAAATTATAAAAACCAATTTAAACTATGTAAGATTAGAGTCCCAGGAAAAAAAAATAAGGGCAAAGGAGTGAGGGAAGATGTGCTTCTCAAATACACAGACAGTGTTTATATTTGTCTCTTGTCAAACTGATTATGTATGCACATAATATGGTTTAGCATGGTTGATGGATGAAGGAGCTATGATGCTGTACATGCAACTAGAGACTGCACATACAACTAGAAAAGCAAACTCAAAAGAACTAGTCCCTACTGTTTCCACCACATGCCAAAGAAGGTATCAGGCTAGATATTTGTTTATTCAGTTCATCATTGTCTCATACTGTCCAACTATCCTGATATGGCAATGACAGTCCCAGATATCTTCTGTCATCCCACTTTTCACGTTACTTTAAAATGTTATGATTTCTCCCTCCTCTTCCTACTTCCCCCTTTTTCCTCAGCTTACTTTCTTTACTGCAAACTAAGCTCAAAGTGCAACTGAGCAATGGAGATATGAGGAGAGGAGATGGAATCTTGCCCTTGCTAGGAGGCTCAAGGGATTATTCAGGGGTTATTCAGAAAGTGAAAATAATCCCGGTAGAATGTGGATTGAATCTTTGTTGTTCACATGCATTTAAAATGCACCTGATTAAGTTGGGAATGGCTGCCAACCCCCCCCCCCCCCCCCCCCCCCACAAAACCCAGGATAATCAGTCTTGTTTTTTCCCCTAAGTTTTCCTAAAAGATTTGCATTGTCAGCTGTGTGAATAACCGATGCAAATAGACACGGGATAAACCAGGATAATACTCTGCATGCCTTGAACATGTTTTGACTACATCTGCATCATCAACTCCATCTTTATTCAAGTGCTAACACTTGTGAGCACAGAACTTGCAGAGATGCGCAGAGATGCAGTTCAAAAAAAGTGTGAACAACAAAACTGGATTGCATAAATGAGATTATTCACATAGTCACGATGCTAACAAAAACAATGTCTGAATAACCCCTCAGGCAAAAGCAAATTGCTTCAGCCTCTCCTAGTTTGTGTGTTCTTTCCCCTTAGTAGGTTTTTTCCTCCTGACCACACTGTAGTATTGCTTGGTCACACATGCCCTGACTTTCATCTGAGAAATGTTGGAGGGTATGCTGTTTACTCTTGACCAGCAGCAGTTCTCTATGGCTTTGAGTAGCAGTTTTTCTCAGCTACTGCTTGGATTCCTTTTGTTTGCTTTGGTGGGTCCTCCAGGAGATGCTGGAAAACAAACCTGGGACATTCTGCATGTGAACTATGTGCTCCACCATTGAACTGCGGCCCCTCATATGCTTGAAGATTAGAAGGCTGGAAAGCAGAAAGACAGCCTCCCTTCTACCACCACTGTTCATACCACATGCAGCAGTACCTCCAAGGGCAGCTCCTTAGAAGATGTCCATAGACAGAGTGAGCTTACACACACAGTTGCTCTGGGTTGTAGATATACCATCACTGCTATACCAGTGAAACATCCACCAAGTCCAATGCCTGTGCATCTCACGAGGGGAAGCAAACTGTATATATGCTTCCACCGCAGTCCACCAATCAGAAATGGTGTTGTCAATTATATGACAAATGGACACAGGCACAGCCAATGAGGTTGTGAAAATCTGGGGGCACTTCCGGTATGTGCTCTGCAGTACAAAACACATGGAGCTGGGAAGCCAATGACTGGAATGACTAAACCAGAAGAACAGATGCAAAACACATGCACATACATGCATGTGCACACACACACGCATATGCATGCACAAAAAATGCATGACAGGAGGGAGGAAAGACCACAAAGTAAAGTAGAATAGCATCTAAGATGCAAACCCACAGAACAACTTCTTAATAATAATAATAACTTTATTTATATTTTCCCACCTCTCCCAAGTGGATCGAGGCAGGATTACACCCCAATAAAATATACAATAAATAACAATAAATTACAATAAAATTATCTAATAATTTCGTAAAACAAGTTCTATCAAAAATCGATGGTTGAATGGAAATATACAGATTCAAAGAAGGAAGGAACAATAGTTCTTATATGAGGCCAGGTGGGTAAGCTCGCCAGAAGAGATCCTTCTTAACTGCCTTCTTAAAAGCACCCGAGGAGGTAATAAGAAGGATCTCTTCCGGGAGGCTGTTCTATAATTTTGGAGCTGCTACAGTGAAGGTCCTTTGGGAAGTTGAAACTAATATAGTTGTTTGTAGTTCTAGCTGGTTCTTCCCAGTTATTCTGAGAGTGCAGGGCAGATTATGTAGGGAGTGGCATTCCCGCAAGTAACTTGGGTCCAAACCATGTAGGGCTTTAAAGATAATAACCAACACCTTGTATTGCACCTGAAAGCTAATTGACAGCCAGTGAAGTTCTTTTAGGACTGGTGTAATATGGTTGACCCTTGAGGAACCTGTGACCAACCTGGCTGCCATATTTTGAACTAATTGAAGCTTCCGAACTTGGTACAAGGGTAGTCCCATGTAAAGCGCATTACAGAAATCAAGACAAGAGATTACCAGTGCATGTACCACTGCTTCAAGCTCCTTTCGGTCCAGGTAAGGATGCAGTTGGCGTATCAATCGAAGTTGATACCAAGCACTCCTGGCTGTCGCATCTGCTCGAGATGACAACTGCAGGGACAAGTCCAGGAGTACTCCCAAACTGCAAACTTCATCCTTTAGGGGAAGTGTGGCCCCCTAATCACATGGCCACAGGAACAGAGAAACACAGGATGAGGCATTCATCTTCTTAGCCTCCCCACCACTTTCCCCACCTGACTTACCAAGCAATCCTAGTTCATATATAAGGTTGAATCTTGTATAGGTTGAGTATCCCTTATTGGAATTCAGAAAACGGAAATACTTCAAAATCCCAAACTGTTTGAACTACGTACCTGTGCTGTATTTGCAAGGCTGAAGAGCGGTGTGGCTGAAGAAAGATGTGGCTGGAGGGAGATAGAAGAATCTATGAAATAGTGGGAGGTGTGAATTCATGGCAAGCACTGCACTTGGATTCCTGCCATTTCACAGATCCTCAGTGTCTCTCCAGACTCACTATGTCTCATTATGTACAGACAAGCACATATAATCCAAAAACCAGAATACTGTACCAAACAGTTCTGATCTGAAGCATTTTGGGTAATGCACACTCAAACTGTATGATTATGATATAAAATCTTGCATATAAGATAAATTATTCATATGCTATATGAATCACAAGGGGTGCAAGAAGAGGCTTACATAGGTGGAACAACTTATGTTTTACTTGCTGGTTGCTCCTGGTTTGAATCCAAATACAACCCCATATTGGGAAAGCAGGGAGATCCCTCGCTACCCACCTGAGCAAATCAGGAGGATTGCTCATCAGATGAACAACCACCCCTTTCTGCTCGCTCCTCCCTGTGGGATCCCAAGGGCTCATCTCTTGGCCTTCCTGCCTGGTTTCATCCCAGGAGAACTCCACAAAGGATGGACTCCATATTGACCAACAGCTGTTCTCCAAGGTTTCAGAGCAGAAACTTGTTTAGCCCTACATAGGGAAGCCAGAGATTTAACAGAAGGGCCTTATACAAAGTATACCCATCCTGCTCACTCTTTATCCCTCAGCATCCCTCTCTTCTTTCCCCCTTCTTTCTTCCATTGTCTCTCTCCTCATCTCTTACCTTACACATTCTGAGAGGTTAATATTCTCACAGTTCCAAGGAGCTTGAATGAACAGAGAAAGGGGAAGCCATTGCCACCAAGTTCATCCTCCTCTCATCCCTCTTGTCCTTCACAGTCTTTTTCTCCGCCAACTGAAACCAGATCATACTAGAGTATGGGTGAAGGGTCCTATCCATTGCTCCATAGCAATGAAGAAGCAATATCTTCTGGGAAATCACAGCATCTGGGATGGAGATGATCCTGGAAAGGAAAGACACAGGTGAAAGTTAGCAGCCAGTCATATCATTAGCATAGCCTCTCACATTTCACAGGTGAAAGCTAGGACACATATAGATAAGAACATCAGAGTGTAGTCAAGAGGGCAAAAGGTATTAATGAGGAAGAACACACAAACCAGGAAAGGCTGCAGCAGTTTGCTTTTGCCTGAACCTACTTGGAAGGGCAAGTTTCTGCAATCTCCTCCCTTCATTGAGTTGATTATTGCAAACTACTTTTGCACTTTGAACTCTGTTTACAGTAACTGAAGTAAGCCAAGGATATAGGGGGAAAGTAGAAGAAGCTGGGACATCTTAAAAAGCAATTGAAAATGTGGTACGTCAAAGGTTTAATCAGGACTATACCTGCCAAACTGGGTCAGTCTGTACACTGGACAGTGGCTCAACAACAACAGGTGTCAGGAAAGCAACTATAGTGTCCCTGATGATACAATCAGGAAATCTGAATTGTTACATGACTTTTATGGAGCAGGAAAAGATACAGGAGTCTGCATGGAGCAAGCAGAAGAGTAGACAGAGAAATTTTCTGTTCACTACTGTTGCTCGTCATTTGATTAGTTTCTCCCCCACCATTGATGAAGATTGGGAAAGGAAAATAACTGTGACTTATTTCCCCCCCTACTTGAGGGCATTTGTGAAACTCTGAGGTTGTTATCACACGAGGGAAACTGGAAGTATAATCCAATGTCATCCCGAATGCAATCATGGGTATTCACATTATTGCATGATATTTTATCTCACGCAATCACTGGCAATGGGAATGAATTCCAAACACAATTCCACATCAATCCAAAATTAAGTAAATTCAGTGAACTAGCGAATTCAAAAATCCTATTTGTTGTGATATGCAAGTCTGCTTTGGCCCTGGTATTTCCCCATTCCCATGATCCTTCATTTTGCTTTGACTTCCGGGGCTCCTAGGTCTCCCAGCAGCTGGGAGAAAAAGCAGCTGTTTTTGACAGGAAAGAGAGTGTGTGTGTGGAGGGGGAGGTTCTCCATGAGGTGCCCTGCAAGCTCTCTCTCTGCCCAAAATGGTGGGCTTGGGGCTTGCCCTGCTCCTGGCCCCTTGTGCCCCTCAGGGACCTTATTGCCGTCCTTCCTCCAGGGCCAGGGGGCTTAAAAAAGAGAGACCCCCCCCTTTTTGATTAGCCCCAAAGAGTTCTTCTTACCTCATTCCTCCTCCTTTGGGGAAGGATGGAGTGGGCTGGGCTCCAACTCCCAGAATTCCATAGCCTTGAGCCACAAAGAGTTAAAGCGGTGCCAAACTGGGTTATTTCTCCAGTGTGGATGTAGCCTTAGTCGCCAGCTCTGGTTCCGGCACAGCTTACCCTCCCCTTTCCACCTCCTCTGACTCATGGCGAGGAGGCAGTGCCATTGCCTTCAGTGAGACTCCAATGGGCCAGGTTAGAACCAGAGAGGACCCAGGCGCCCCACAACCTCACTGTAGCAAAGCTCTCCCAAATGGGAGGGACTCCTGCACCCCGTTCCGGGTTAATGCCCATACACGGGGTTGGTCGGCCAAAAACAGTTTCTTTTAAACCCCCGGGTCCGAATAAGAATTGCCCTCGATCACGATCGGGCTGGAGGGGGGATTTAATGTCGTAGGGGCAAGCAGCATTCACCTCCCGCTCGAGGGGGGGGGAGAGAAAGACTGTCAGAAGGTAGCAATGGAATGCATTCTTTAGTGGAAGGTAGATACCCGTCTTTTACCCTGCAGTCCCCTGTCCCAAAGCCCTGTCCTCTGTGGCTTCTTTCCCTTGCATGGAAAAAGTCATATGGAGCTCATGTCATGCACCCACCCGCCTTTCAATGTCAAATTCTTTGTGGAGCGACATGCGCATTGTTTATATTCCAGTGTAGGTTACATTTGTTACCATTTTTTGAGCGCACATGCTGTTTATTCAGAGAGCAGATGGAGCCAGCTGCCTGACTCTTGCTTGCGTGCAGAGGGAGAAGCTACATGTTGCAAAACAAATCTTACTTGTTATATTTTACCATTTTTTTTTATCGATGTAAGGATTTAGTCTGCTGAGCAGATCACAAGGGAAGCAAGGAAAGCCAATGTTGCTTTAAAAAGCAAAAAATAACGCATGCCAATCCCTCCTTGCCTGAAGGGCGATCATGCCAAAGTCCCACGTTTATAAAAGACGAGAGAGAGAGAGGAGCATTCTCTCCCCTGCTCAGCCGTGAAACCCTGTGCGCGCTCTTTAAAAGGGAGGACACTTCCCGATGCCTGCAAACGTCCACTATGACGATAGCTTTGTGGCAGCAGCCATCTACAGTGCATTCGATTTCTGTCAAATCATTGTCGTTCAATTTGTAGTGGGGCACTTGCTAACGGAGCGATTCGGGGGGGCATCCGGATCCCCGTCCCCTCCATGTCTTTTAGGCCCGTATGAATGGGCCTTAAAAAAGATATTCCAAAAGGAGAAGGGAGAGGGTAAGAAGGGGATGAGGTCCAGCGGTTCCTCTCTACCCCAAGCCTGGACCAAGGCAGGTGACTGGAGTAACTTGCTTCATAATGGATTTTAATTCTTTACAGGAGCCCTTTTGATGCCT
>NC_056523.1:143789094-143838528 GCF_019175285.1 Sceloporus undulatus | reverse complement strand
TAGCCTGCCTCTCTAGTAGGCTAATACATATAAAGTACGTAGCAATACAGGAAATGATTCAATAAAACAGACAACAAAAGAACATCAAATAGCAAGTGACAATTATGCAATGCCTGGGAAAGCTTCTCTGAACAAAATGGTCTTCAACTCCATTTTGAAGCTGGTTAAGTAAGTGATGGCTCTTGCTCGCGGGGGAAGAAGGTTCCAGGAGTGAGGGGCAGCGAGTGGAAAGGGGTGAATCTGAGATGGGGCAGAGGAAACCCTGGGCTGGGACAGCAGACCTTGACTACCAGAACGGAGGGCCTGAGTGGGAGGGTGAGGAGAAAGAAGGTCTGATAAGTAAGGAGGGGCCAGCCCATGGAGGGTTTTAAACGTCGACAGCAGGAGCTTATACTGAATGCGGAAGGGGAGTGGGAGCCAGTGAAGGGATGCCAACACAGGAGAGATGTGGTCAGAGCGGTGGGCGGATGTGATAATGCGTGCAGCTGAGTGCTGGACAGAAATTAAAGGACGGAGGTGGGAAAGAGGAAGCCCAGTCAGGAGGACATTACAGTAATCAAGTTGTGAGACCACTAGGGCATGGACCAGGATCCATGGATTGTGTAAAAAGATCACAATCCAATACTGCCCTCACTGCGCATGTGCAGGGACGCTAATTCGAATTTTAGACTACTACTCATATGATAATTTCTTTTGCATTCACATTATTTTGGTATTGGGATGGACACTGTGTTCTTCTGTGGTTTTATAGCCATCCACGTAATTGCGTAAAATTCCGAATTGGCCCCACTTTCTTTTCTTTTGAAATTGGGAGACATTTTTCTTGTAGGATAATGTGAGTGTGGTGACATCCTTTTCTGCTCCATAACATCCTGGCACTTGGGAATAGTCAGGTGTTAGGAGCACCAAGACAAGTCTCCTATTCAGGGTCTTGCATAGGGGTGGGTGATGTGTGGCCTTCCCATTTTTATTGAATGGCATGCATACTAGGAGTAATGGAAATTTTGCTTCAACAAGATCCTGAAGGCTTCACTCATCCATGGTGTGGGAAAAGAAATGTTACTATTGTGTACAGATTTTAATGGGTGCTCACGAGGGAAATAATCTTGTGACACAGAGTGACCCCCTATTGTGCAAAGTGCCTTTCCCTGTAGTATCCCATCATCATTATCACAATTCTTCCTTGTGAACTGTAGAAGTGTGTGACATGAGGCCAGAGAGAACTCCATGTTGTTTGGTGTACTCAGTCAGTGTGGGCTTGATTTGAGATGTCCTCTTATTAGATATTGAGTTAAACCAGTACCTAAGCAGTGCAGAAGGAGATGGAAGGCATATTTGTGCCCCCCCCCCAACTTCAATAGGAGGGCCATTACTTATACCAGCTCCAGACCTGATGTAAAATTATATGTGAAAAAGGGGAAATGCTCAGGATCTAAGCATAGCTATGCCTTGCCCCTGTCCCACCCATAACATTCCCTATTTTTAGCCACTCTACTAGCATCACATGGCTGGTGTGTAGCTGGTGGAAGGAAACTTCTGCCTTCCAAATATCATGGCGTAACTGTGATGGTATAAAATTGTGCCCTGTAGGTACTACTGCCCCAAGGTACAGTACAAGAAATGCAGTATAGAATGCCAGTACAGTGGCATTCTGCTTGGAGCGGGGGTGAACTGATGACAATACCAGTTTAGTTCTGCCCAGGCAAACATGTAAAGTCTTTGGAATGGCACTCTGAGCCATAAGACCAAGAGATAATCTTGCACAGCAATCAGGCAGGGCACTCTCCCCTCATTTCTCTTCACAACCTTGACATAGCAGTGGTGCACAGAGAAAATAAAGTATTTGTTCTTTTGGCTGCAAACTCAGTTTCCTGGTTATTTTTTAAACTTTGTCTATTTATCATTAGAGCAGTAACAAGCACAGTTGCTTCTAGGAGCCAGGTTAGAAAGCCAATGTTGGATTACTACTGTATTATTTGTATGTGTTACATCTTCTAATCACAAAAGGTAAAAGCAAGGATGATCATGCTGTCTCAGATTCAGAAGCTGTGGCATGGAGGAAAGAATGACAATGATGATGACAACAATGAGGATTTTGTCGCGTTACAGACCGCCCGTTTGGGGCGGCCTGTAACTGACCCTTTTCCTGCCAGATCGGGGCCTCAGCTGCCACAGCGGCAAGCCTCTGAGGCCCCAATCCGCCGCTTTTCAGGCTGCGGGGAAGCAGCAAAAGGCCGCTTCCCCACAACCTGGAAAGGGGTGTCCTTGGGGCTTGAAGCCCCAAGGACACCCGGCAATGGCGGGGAGGAGGAGAAAGGGGCTGCTTGGCCCCTTTCTGCTCTGCGTCGCTGGCACAGCCATGTAAAGGCTGCGCCCAGCGATGCAAAGGTGGAAGGAGCTCTGAAACGGAGCTCCTTCCGGGGCCCTTGCACGGCCCCACTATATCACTTCCGTGCCGCCCCGTTTGGAGGTGGTGCGGTTGTGACATAGTCATGGCAGCACCCGTATGTATAGGGCGCTGCCATTTTTAACATGTTCCGCACGTATTAGGGTTAGGGGCATCAGGAAGTGACGCCCCTTCCTAACCCTAGTACGCGCAGAGCGTGTACTTAATGCCCGTCTGTAACAGGCCTACATTTTTAATTTGAAGAAAGCTTAGCGATACTGAAAGCCAACACTATGGCTCTCTGCTATAATATTTTGTTCCAGTTACCACTTGTATCTCCTTTACTGATTCAAGTCACCAAAAAACAAACAAACTACTCATAGCTTGCCTGAGCCTTTCAATTACTTAGCTCACAAACTTTTATTGGAGTTCCATTTGTGCACACATTTTTTGAAGGCAGCATTCTAAAATTCACAGTAAGTTTGCAAATGCTTCCTTCTGTTAGGATCAGTGTGGAGAAGTTGCAGTCTATGAGCTGTATGTGGCCCCAGTGCCATTTCTG
Organism: Sceloporus undulatus; assembly: GCF_019175285.1. Lineage (NCBI taxonomy): Eukaryota > Metazoa > Chordata > Lepidosauria > Squamata > Phrynosomatidae > Sceloporus > Sceloporus undulatus. Next base: position 143,835,580 of record NC_056523.1, on the reverse strand, counting down.
AGTCCTGCCAGGGCCTCATTCACAATTCTGGGGGGTTGGGGGAATAAAGTTGTCCCCTGTGTTCTCTAGGGTAATGCCTTTCCAAGCTGGTGTAGGAGACTGGCACCTTTTTTCGCCAGTGTGTCAGGGATAGGTAACATATGTGTGCCCATTAGCCGATGACTTGGATACTGACACTGGTCCATGAACCATGGCCAGAATCGTGTATAAGAGTTACATCTTTATAAGTGGAATAGGTGAAGGTCATCTGTTTCCATTAGGAAACACAATTGGTCAGTTTCATAACAGCTGTTTCAGTAGAGGACTGCTATTACATTAATGCATAGCAGAGCCAGCAAAGTGCCTGATGTGCATTGTACACCAACACACATCACACACTGATGTACATAATCTCACACTGATGTGCAATCCCAATCCACATCAGGTACTTTTGATGGTTTCCAAATACACAGCTTTACAATTCACTAACAGTTTTAATAATAATAATAATAATAATAAAAATTTTATTTATATGCCGCCCTTCCTCCGATCAGGGCGGCTAACAACATATTAAAATACAAACAATTACAATAAAAACACTTTTAAAAACAAAACCAACAGTAGCCCCAAAGCCCAACCTCTTGGCCACGAAAGAGAGGAGGGAGGCCCACAGGATATTTACTCGTTTTTTTTTTTTAGGCCTGAAGGAACTCCTACCTCTTACCAAATCTGAATGTGCTTCCAGTTTATTTTCTGGTTTGAAAAAGACTTCTCCTAGGTTCAAACCAGCTCATTAATAAATAAATAAATAAATAAATAAATAATGGCAAACTGTCCCTATGCACTCTAGAGGGTGCAATGAAGTGCTTTGAACAAATAAATATATTAAAAATATAGATGAAGGCACAGCAAGTATGTACAGCCTTCAGAGGGCTGGTGTGGAATGTGTGCAGCTCACAATCTGAATATTTCCCCACTTCCTATATTAAGGTGAGGCAACCCACTCCAGCTGGCATATTTTGTGGTACCATTAAAAAGCAGAACACTGTCAATTATTTGGAACTTTATTACATGTTTGCCATTGTAAGGGCTGTTATCTGTATTTTCTAACTCAGGCACCAAAATGTCTGGGACTTTATGTGTGTGACAGTAATATTCCTTAAACGTTCGCAGATCCAAATATATATATATTTAAAAACTTCAAACATATTCTCAAATCCACTATTTTTAAGCCCATCCTCTGTTTGTGAAGGGCTGACTCATGATTCTGAAACTTTTGAGGTTAACAAGACATGCCAGGTTTTGTTTGTCACTCAATTTAGCCATCTCTTCCATTGAAAGAAGAACATGCTGTACTTCAGAACATGTCAGGAATTGTTCTCTGAAAATAAAATGTCTCTTTAACCTCCACAAATCCCTTTGGAATGGTACTCATTAGCAAAGAACTGGCCCCATACAGAAATTGTCACCCCACTTTTGTTTTTACAAGTCTCCCTGTCTGATCTCAGCATACTTATCCAGTCACACTGGTTCTATCAAGGTGAGAGGTGGTTATATTTAGGATAATCTTTTGCATTAAAGTGTTTAAGGTGCACAATTTAAGACTGTGTGTTGTGAATATTTTTGTGGCCTTCTGAGGGAATCCCAAATATCCATTGTTTGTGGCTCTGATCACTTCTTTGTGGGAAAATCTCATACCTATCTAAACAAATTCAAAATTGGACTGAATGGTCTAAATCCAGTGTTAGACAATGAGCACATACCTCCACTTGGACAAATAGCAGTGCTCATCCTTCTATCTCCTTCAGCCCTGAAAATTTATTACAGAGCGTCCCTTAACCAACCATAGCTAGTTTCCAGAGTGAAAATTGGAGATGGCTCCTGTATTTCAGCAGGTACTATTTGTCAACTAGTGGTGTGACAAACAACACATGCTGAAATGCCCTCTTCTACACAACCATTAAAGGCACAGGAGCCCTCTCCAGTTTTCACTCTATCTATAACCAATTTGAGGTGGCATGGGAGGATGCAGGAGAGGGAATTTGATTTATCATTGTTGTCTGTTCCACTGGTTTTTGGGACACTGTTGTTGTTGTTATTGCGTGCCTTTAAATAGGTTCTGACTTACAGTGACCCCAAGGCAGCCCTATTATGGAGCTTCCTTGGCAAGATAGTCAGAAGGGACATGTGTTCCTGTGAGTGTGACTTGCCTCATCTTCCAGAGTTTGAGTCCAGCATGCAGACCACTACACCAGGCTAGCCCATAGCCCAAAATCTGAATGACTAGCTCCCATATATCATTTTGTTTGCTTTTTATTCTTCTTATAATTGAGTTTGTGTCAGTGTGACATTAATGTCAAGGGGGACGTTGGGTGTAAGAATGTTAATCTTGTGACTACCACATTGCTTCTCTGGTTCCTGGATTCAGGCGAGTGACTGGAGGTGGCATTTTCTCTCTCTGTTTTTCTCAGTTTAATGGTGGTGTTGGAGGGGGGGCCATATTGAAAGAAGTGGGAAAATTTACTAGTGATTTTGGAGATACTCACCATTGGTAAGCATCTGGACAGAGGTTTGTTGTTTTGACATTTTGCTGCCATTGCTGGTGACGGAGCTCCTTACAGACTGTTCCAAAATTTATGTGGAACTACTCTCTATTGAGAGGTACTTCTAAGGAGACTTATTTGGATGGAAAATGGACCAAGAGGAGTTGCACTGGAAACTCCCTTTGGAGCCCTGTTATTGCCAAGGCCTGTCATCTTCCGGCCTGAGAGGGAGTTGACCAGGCAGACCAAGCTCCATCAGGGCTAGCCTGAAGAAAGAGGCTCCTCCCTCCTTAACTGTCATCTTCTGGCCTCCTATTCCCCTCCAGCTGTGCTCTGACTGTGTGGGGGAGAGGCTTGTGTACCCTAATGAAGTTGTGAGCTATGCTGCTGGTGGTATAATAGTCACTGGCAGGGCCTCCCATGCCAGACAGGTCACAACCGAAGGGTCTGACCAAGAGCGCCAAAGGGCAGGATGGGCTCTCTAGCCTTATGGCAACCATCCTAGGAGAAGGAAAACTCTAATCCCAAACCCGGGCACATGGTGCTCATCTAACCTTGTAAGGTCAACCATCTAAGAGAAGGAAACTCTAATCAAACCTACGACCCGAGGACCTCACTGCCACCATCCATGCTTGTCAAGGCCCCAGCAGTCGAACCTCTGGTTTAAAGGGTGAGGCCAGTTCTGTGCACGCTGCGCTCCACCAGAAAAATCCATTGCACAGGCTCGAAGGATACATCTAACATCATCAACGTGCTTGTAGAAAGCACGGATGAATCCTTCCTGAATCTTCATTCGCAAAGTAAAGCCAAGAGAGAAGAGAGAAGAGAGAGATTGCTAAGGCAGTGGGCTGAAGAATGGGGGCCAGGTTCCTGAGGGCCCTGAAGAGCCACGATGCTCCACACAGGAGCCACAAAGACTGAAAACTCTCTGCCCTCAGACACCTGTCAGAAGCAAGTGTTCCCCAACTAAAAACTGCCTCCCTGAGAAAATAAAGGGAGTTCCACAACATCTTTCACTGTTCTGGTGTAGTGCTTTGAGCATTGGACTAAAACATTGGAAACCAGGATTTGAATCCTGGCTCAGCCATGTAAACCCACTGAGTGACCTTTGGCAAGTCACACCCTAAGCCTCAGGATGCCAATGGCACACCCCCTCTGAAGAAACCTTGCCAAGAAAACCCCAGTATAGTTTTGCCTTAGAGTCACCATAAGTTGGTAATTACTTGAAGACACACAGCAACAACAAATGAACATAGTGTGGGGCACACATTTCATAGAATCACAGATAAATCGTGGACCACCTGCCCCAAGAATCCCAGTCTGTGAATTGTGTCAAGAGCAAAAGCCTTGCCTAACTGAGGTGTATTTCTAGAAATTAAGAAAGAGAAGAAGCGGGACCGAGAGGGATAGTGTTCAGATTGAAATCGAGGGAAAGCAGGGCATAATGCTATTAGTGAATCCTCAGCTTCATAGAAAGGCTAAGCCAAACTACTAATTGTTCCTAAGGAACCCCCTGCTTAGAGAATCCATCCATTTAGTGCAGCTGTTGATCTTGCCATTTCTGTCTCCCAGTATCAGTCCCTCCATCCTGATGTGACGCCAGTTCCTGGAGGAAATTATTCAGTGTCACTTCTCCTGGTGCACCAATTCAGCTGCTCTATCCTTCTGTGATACATTCAACTAAGGACCTATGTCCGTTGGAAGCAACCAGTTATAAAATTACTGGCTATCTGTAATAATTTTTTTTCTCCCAATAAGAAATGTATAGCATTCCTACATTACACTGCCACTATAATGTATTAAGAGGACATCCCTCTCTTATGGGGGAACTTTCACTTAGTTTTATATTTATGGGGAGTGTCCTCCCTTGAATGGTGGAGGATGAACATCCCACGGTTCAGGTACTGGTTGTGCTGTACTTTATGCTCTATCCTGGATTTTGAGGAGCTGACAAAGAGGTGTGTATGGGGGAACAGTGTGTTTTGTACCACAAACTGGTAGCTTGTAGTATTCAGATTTTTGTCAACTATTTGATTATTTTTGAGAAAAGGTAAAGAACAGCTTTTAAAAATTTGAACCATGGAGTGCTATAGATTAAATACAATCATTTGTGCCAAATAGCAAAGACCCATTGAATCAATGGAAATTACACATGAGTTGATTTAACAAGTTCCATAGTTCAATGGGTCTACATTACTTGTGATTAACACTACCGTTTAGCCCTGTCACATTCAAACATAAAGGTGTAAACTTTGCATTTTAAATACTCCTTTGTTCCTTTGTCTTTTGATGCCACCTATCCCTGCCAGCTCTCAACTTCTGGGCTATGCCAGTGATTTTTCACCCTTAGTAACAGAGAAATTCCTTTCAAGAGGTAGCACATGTGGAAGATACATGCCAAACCAACTTGGGGTTTTTTTCCCTTCATGACTTTGAAACAATGCACAGAAAATTACCCCAGTTCCCTTCCCCCTCCCCTCCCTTCCCCTTGCTGGGCCCCCCCCCCCCCCCCTGCTTTCTAGTGATGGGAGAACTTGCAAGTCTTATTTGTGAGCTGTTGGGCAACTGTTGTGCTCTTTTACTATAATATGTAAGTGCCCCTGCTCTAAGGAAGAGCCCATGTGGTGTAGTCACCTTCTCTCAGCCTCAGAGGAAGGCAATGGCAAACCTCTGAATAAATCTTGCAATGATAGGGTCTCCCATCAGTCAGAGTCAATTTGAAAACACACAAAAACTACCCTTGGTGAAACACATACTTTGTGTTAGCTGAATTTGGTGGGTGTTGGCAAAAGGGGGCTTACTTCATGCAAAGGATCTGGTAATTTTAAAAGCACATAGGGATCTTTCTGTCTCTTTCTTTACTATGACAAGTCGCTGAAATCAAAAGGTCTGAGTGAGCTGTGAGTTAGTTCTTGGAACTGCTGATTAAAGAAATCAAGCTAAAGTTGGGATGGTCTCTAACAGACAGTTCCTAGTATTCAACGGGAAATAATTGTTCAGCCATTGTATTTTTCACCATAACAGTATTTTTGTCTGTGAAAAGAAGAACAGTAGAAGATGTGGTGGAAAAAGACAGATTACAATTTCAAGTGGTCTTTAGCCACAATCCAAATTTCTGTGAGTGAGGCAAGGTGACTGCACAATAAACACAACATCTTGAAAGCATGGGGAAGGCAGAATACATGGGAAATACTTGGGCTGTGTCCAGAAGTCTGGGTTTTGGAATAATCCTCACTGACTATTTACTGTTGACTTTGCATGTCTGAAAGGTTCTTCAGAATATCATAGTCCTATGCAAGCACTTGCATGCAATAAAAGTAAGCCTAAAGGGGGGAGGGCATATACTCCACCCCCAAAGCGCCCCCAGCTGATACAGACCCCAAGCAACTTTTAAAAAGTAAAATAAAATAAGAAAAATGGACTGAATGAGTAAAGAACTACGTTGTGGTCAGGGGATGGAGGCAGTGCTTGATGTATACGTCATTTCTGTTTCATTCTATGTAATCATATTGAAGGTGAACAGGGCTTCTGCTACATCTAACATCCCTCTGAAGAGAACTGTAACGTCCAAGTCTCAGAATTTTCAATACGTTCATACATCACAAAACCATCCCAAGTTAGCTACACAATGCTAAACGAATGAAGCCTTTGATTTCACATCTGAGGTTTTGTTTGTTTTGGTTACTCACTCACTGCATAAAGTCATATTTTAGCAAGGAGGTAGCTGAACAAGAAGGGTGCGATGTCTTTTCTGTCTTCCTTGCTTCACAAATAACAAAAAAGCATACTGCAACAGAGTCATGGGGATCTAACAGAAATTATAATAACAATGCCAATGCTGACCCTTGCCCTCTCTCACACACATGTGATCACAAGGAAAACTTTTCCAAAGGAGAAGTATTTACAACTTTACAACAACATGTGAGCATATCTTGGGTCAGCTCTTATAAATAGCTTTTACATATTAAAAATAAATATTTTCACATTGCCTAAACAGCACAAGGTGTTTTTCTTTTCATTATTTAAAAAAATATGTTACAAAACAATATCATTATTCTTATATTTCTTGCTTATTTCTTTAAAAATTAAGTAATAAAAATCATTTTATAAAATAATACAAAAGTAAATTGAGTATAAGATTAAGTCCGTTTTCTAGCCTGTATGCTTGGATTGTATGTTATGTTACACTGCAAGATGCCAGCCTTGAGGAAGTTGTGTAACCATACCTGAACTCCTAATTGGACAAACAATCCAGTGCTTCCCTTCCTCCCCTCCTCCCTCTCTGATGTGAAAACATATTGGAAAAGGTCAAATTATGAAGTCCTTTTAAGCCCTGGAGAAGGTTCTTGCTGCTGACATTTCTATGCACTTACTGCTCTCTGTAAACCAATAGTGAAATATTGCAGACAGAGGTTCTGTTTGGGTTGAGATCGTCCCCTGAAGTAGAGGTAATATTTCAATGAAATGGTGTTGACAAGATCCTGTACTTTTCATCCTAACATATTAACTGCGCAAGAAGTGTGCATGCATGACTTTGCCTGCATGTCTGAGTAGATGCTTATGTGATGAAAGTGAGCACGAAGGGCAGAAAAGTTTGTGTGTGGAGCTAAAAGGCTCCCACCTCTTATGCAGTCACACACAGTCCTCCATAATGGAAAACTCCCCTAGCTACCACTGCTCAGCATACCCAGAAGTTTGCTGGGCTCCAGACCTTGCTGCTGGGCCATCTTCTGCACATCAAAGCCCATATGCATGAGGAACTGGATCACATTCATCTCTTGTCCTGTGTACTGGTCCCGGATAGTAGGACATGAGGGATTACAATGTGGCCAGGGACAGCTGTCAATCAGATGAATTGGGCATCCTTTCAACGGGGCTTTCCCATTCTTGTTGCTGTCATGGAGGCTGCGATCCCAGCAGTGCAGAGCACGAGGTAAAGAGGTCCCTTTTACTTGAATGTCTGTCCAATGACTGCAAAAGCAAACCATACAAATTACCTCAGTGCAAGAAGAATCACTGCAATTTTTAATGCTAATTAACAGATAGCCTTTTCTGTGGACCAATATAGAAACACTATGATTGGGCAGAACAGCTGCTCAATACAGAGCCCGCTGAAATCATGGGCCTGAGTCACTTGCAGGCATGGTGACATGACGGTGTGTTTACAGTTGTGTGCTACAATTAAAGAGGCTGCTGGATGCAAACAGGAAGACACGGGAGACAAGGATGCAACACAAAAAATAGTGACCTGGAAATTTTACAGCTCTTCTGAAGACTATGTATCAGTCTTTCCAGAATCAAACCAATTAATACAGAGAAGCTAGTTTACATTGGCTAAATGGCTAAGAAGTTCCAAAAGACTGGTGACTCATGCTTAATGTTTATATTTATGAAATGCCCTATTAAGTGAGTTCTCTGAGTATCAAAGTCAATAAGACCTCCAGCAATATACCAAGGACAGAGGTGTGTAGAGCTTGGAAGTACTGAAATAGATTAAAATGTTATTGTCAGAAGGTGGATTTAATGCAGACTTGAGTTTGTACTGTAAAGCATATTATCTCCTGGCAAACACGGTCTAATTCAGACACTCCTTGGGCATTTTGGAATCAAGTCACTTGTCACTCTTTTAAAAATGACTGCTTTTGCTTCTGTTCATTTCAGAAAACTTGGGACAATGGCCCCTGCAATCCCTGCTACCAGGATGTCTTGGCCCATAGTATCCTGCAAATTACAATTCAATCTATAGTGTCATGCTAAACTAACTCAATTGGATGATCCTAATTTGAAGATTATGAGAATACCCTCTTGATGGAAGAATCCAATTGACTGTGCAATTTATAACTTAGATCCACTGATTGGTCCAGATAAAGAATCTTTGTCATTTTCAATAGTACAGTTTACTTATCAGTGCACCATGCATGCATTGTGGCAGTAATTTACAACTTGCGACATCTTTTGCATACATAGACCATCAGCTCTGAATGCCTCAGCCACACCTGGTGTGTTGGGAACAATCACATCCTCGGAGAAACTATGATCAACCAGTCTAGTTTATAAATCTTTGTTGGAAAACACTCAATTTTATGTTAATGAAGTCAGAATTTAAAAAAGCAGAGTTATATTGTCCTGTGCAAATTAACCAACAGAAAATTGTCCTAAGCTTAAATATCCAAAATCTTCTTTTAGCAAAAATGACATTTAGCTATTTAGCAAAAATAGGCCATTTCAGAAGAAAATTTTCTGATAAATGAATCCTGGCAATGTAATGCATATACTGTAATGCTTTTAAAAAACAGAATTGGCTATAGCTTGATTACTTTTTACTGTAATAATTATTCTTCATTGTTATTTGTTACTTTTTAGAAGCTAAAAATGATGGTGGAATTTGAGGGGATTTTTAAAAATATCGTAGTTAATTACTGGAAATTGAAACAGTGTGGAGGGAGCAGTAACAGATTACTTTTTTGGATTTTACAACAGGTCATATATCAAATTATTTTTTCAAAGTAATTTACCAGGCTCTGGGTGGGTAGAATTTTGCTTTCTGACATCTATTTTGTTGTTTTAAGATAAAAATTGAAAGTGCACCAACTGAAATCAGTTGCAAAGCAGTGTGAAAACAGACATATTAGCAGAATGAAGTTAACAGGCTCTCTCTGAGGATAGTGTTCAGATCAAGGGTTTGTTTTCAATATCAGAATTTAGCCCAGTCTTGCAAAAAGCCTCTCTGAGAGCCTTGGTGGCTGAAGAGCAGTGTATAAATGCAACAAACAAACAAACAAACAACATTCTAATTCCTCTCTCCTGGCCATGTTTCCTTCATTTCAGCTGCCTCACTGAAGGTGCAACTTGTTATTGCCATTGCTAAACAACTGGTAATGGGAAATGCTTGGAGGTCTACTCCAAATCAGTCTGAGATCTACCAGCAGACTGCTATTTACCTTCTGCCCACCCATGTTCTAGGCAAGGGGGGAATGGCTTTCAAAATGTACATTTGAGTCATAGTCTTCCCTAGTGCTCTCTTAGGTGCTGAGCCTCATTACGCAGAGATGATACAAAGCAAGAACAGCTCTCACTATAAATACTTACTTGCGTGTGATGATCTCATGAGACAAACATGCTGGAGCAAAGCTGGCTCTGAAGTGAGAAAAAAGACCATGTCATCATAAAAAATATGTGACAGGAGAGTAAAATATTTTTATATTTTCTTGATAAGAAACCAGTGTTTGGCCATTCCTCACAGAAGGACATGGTATGTAGATGTTTTGTGAGTATAAGAAACTAGGGTTGGAGAGGCTGGCAGAAGACATGGAGTTTATTTATTTATATGATTTATACCCCACCTTTCTCACAAGATGGGACTCCAAGCACTTTACAACCGCAGTTAAAACAAAATAGCTAAAACAATATGTGATGCAAATATTTTTTAAAAAAGCATTAGACCATCAACCCAATTAAAACATTATTTTAAGATTCTCCCATGGGAAGGAGGTCCATAACCTAGAAGCAGCACCAAGAAGAATCTCTCCTGTTTCTTCACCACATGAGCAAGAGGAGGTAGTAGGATGGAAAGAAAGCCCTCCCCTCAAAATTATAAAACTTGGACAGAACTGTATGGTGAGATACAAGCTTTCAGATGGTCTGGACATAATCCATACAGGGCTTTATAGGTCATAACCAGCACTCTGAAATTGTGGCTGAAAAAGAACCAGTTCACATCTGAGCTGCTCTGAGGGACTATTATCAGTTGGCTATGACATTAGAAAAGGGGAAAAACAGAAACACCAACCCTGAAGGTTTACATTTTCAAGAGGTTTTTTTAGTGACCACTATTAGGATAATAGCAGAGAAAGATGGAGGGGCTTACTAGTAAATTAGTATAAAATCCTTAGCATTACATTTCACAGAACAGAAGTAAGACATTTACCAAAGGTTCAGAGGCCACACACACAGTTCACCAAGCTCTAGAGTATGCCATCCCTCCCTGTACAATTAATTTATTTTAAAAGAAACATTTTTTAAAGTCCTGCATGTCTGCTATGGCAGTACTTCTCAAGTTATCTGATGTAGAGGCCACTTATTTTTCCCCCAGTGCACCAGGGATTGATTCTTTTTCTTGTCTGGAAATTCAACAGGACCAGGGACCACCACTTGGAATGGCACTGGTCTAAGGGTCATGCTCCCAGGAAAAGTTTTTTTCAAAGGTGATACAAAAAATATTCCTGTTGACAGATGTTTATGATTAGATATTGATAGAAGTTTAGGATTTCTTTAAATGTAGTTTATTTGGAATTTGGAAGACTTTTTAAATTAGTTTATTATTCATAAAGAGAAATGAATATTACATAAATAGGCATATGGCACAAACAAACAACATAGAAACAATAAACACAGGCATATGGATTTGGAAGATTTTTAAAAGAACAGACTCCTAAACAATCTCTTCACAGGAAATACTTTAGGATATATATATCTAATGAAGTAAGACTCACGTCACATCCTTGAGGGTGTTCCTCAGTTCACGGCCCAGGTTCTGAATGTAAAGCCATTGCCCTTCCTGTACTGGCTGGCCAGTCAAATGTACATTGTCCACAGTTAGCTGGGCTTCATCAAAGAGCCACTGAACCACAAAAACAGGACCTACACAGAGAAGAAATGGCAACAGGTTTCATCCTTGTTTGACCTGTAAGCTTTTATTGGTTTATTGTTTTTTCCTCTTGCAGTGGAGGACTGTGGAGGAAAGGGAATGGAAAGAGGAGTGCTGGAATGTATACATGTGTGTGTACACATGCAGATAGATATACATGTATGTTTGCACACAAATGTACATTTGAATGCATGTGTGACCTTCTAGCCTGGTACCTCATCTGGCCTTTGGGGCCAAAATGATTGTGTACCACTGCTTTAATTGATCAATTACTCCAAGACCATTTTAATCTGTGAAGCAGAAAGGTAAGGGCACATTTGTTTATTTTTAAAGTTATTTTGATTCTAAAATAGGACATGGAAAAGGAAATAATGAAGGCATCTTCTAACAGTGAGGCAGCTTTTGTTCCTTATACTGTAAGTGTAATTTGTTATCTCAAAAAACATTTATACTGAGGTTATGACAACAGGCACATTCATTCAAATTCATCTGCTTAGCTAATCAGATAAAAAGTAAATGATGAAGCAGATAGAAAAATGTCAGCTGTTATTAAAACCTATAAGAAGAAACTTTGTGGAACACATTTCTGATCAAAAGACAACAGAAAACCCTCCTCTGTGTACTTACATCGGAGAGTAGGATAAATTTTATAGCCAAAGAAACAATTCCATTCCTCTCCCTCTTTAAACTGCATTCTGCATCGTTCCGGAACAAGCCCATTCCAATACCTGAAAGATAAAATCATACCAAGAGTTTAGTGCTGGAAATATACAACTGGGATTGACAGGAGAATGTGCAAGTTCTAAAATTTATGGGCAGCAGAGGGCAGCCAAGCTACATGTTGGCGGGTGAAAAACCTAGCTTGAAGGAAATTCTCATTATGCTATATTAAAATATTTATGGTTGTTTATGTGTACCATCTGCATGACGATGTTTCACACATTTGATTTCTTTTCTAAGTAGAATTTTATCAGCTAAAACAGGAGTGGAATTCATGTAGTCTTCCAGACTACGACTTCCAGCATTCTTCACCACAGACTGTGATTGCTAGAACTGCTGGGATTTATAATCCAACAAAATCTGAAGGTCTGCAGGACCCTCCCTTGACCTAAAGACAGTTGATACCTCATTGTTACAAAAAGAAGAAAGACTGGATGTCTCGGCTTCAGACTTTCTGGGAAAGGAGACCTCAGAATACTTCAGTACCTAATTCCTCTCCTGATGGCTTCTGTGGGGGCGCAGGTTATGGTATCAATGCAGTCTGTTCTACGGTATTGTTTATTATCCAAGAACCAGCCAGAGTCTGCAAGGCCACGGACCTGAATCCCAGGATATCCCATCTGTTCCAGCTGTTCAGCCACTCGGTCCACATTCAAGAGCACCCCTGTTCCACCAGCACTGCAAGGATAACATCAGTTTTTCAGTGACATGGACAACATAACTGCCGTACTATTCAATACTAATTACAGTAGGACTATGAAGCTCTAAATGTCTGACATACTGTTCTGAAAATCTGAATTCATGGAGCATTCTATACTGTCCTGTGCTACCAGATTTTGGTGGACTGCATTCTTTTTATCCAAATTCCTGATTAAACACATATTGTCTACTCTAAAAATATTCCAGGTATGTGAAGTTCCACACAAGACACTCAAGCACATTCATTTGTTAAATGATATGACATGAGAGAGTGCCACAATGTTAAGGAATTGAAAGTATGTTAATGACTCCAGTTCTTGAGAGCTTCATGGTTCTTGCATCCATTCCAACTCTAGAATTCCATTCAAGGAAAGGTAAAACCTTCTACTCTAGATGCTTGAAGGAAAAACCAATGGTCATCAAAAGATCATGCTTTAAACTAAGCACCTGTGCCACCTGCTGGACAAAGGGTGAGGGGAGGAAACTTCACACCAAAGCTTTGTCATTTCAAAATGTAAAAAACAATTAAATCCTGCTTGATATCATAGCTTTAACTTTAGACATCTGTGGCCCCTCACATGGAAGCCTCCTTTTCTAGGAACCATCACTACTGTACACACACACACACACACACAGAGTTTAATGTCAGCAGCCAGGGTGAATTCTACTGTCAAATTTGCAGATTTTTCCCTTTTTTCTCAAAACAACAATACTGCTTCCCAGTGTTGGTGTTTACCTATCAAGTCTCAAATGGCCTGGGTCTCAGGTAACTGAAGAACTGCCTTCTATCTCATATGCTTGTCTAAGGGCACATCCCAAATGATGAAAAAGACCAGGAGTTCCCAGATTTTGTTTCTGTTCTTTTCAATTTTATTTTGGAGATCCATACATATTTCATTTATTCCAGAATGTAGTATTTTCTGTCAACTGTTGGTATGATCAGATACTTTTTTATACCAGCTTGCAAAATTGGAAAGAACAGAAACAAAATCTGGGACTTTTCAAACAAACTGGATGTGCCCTGAACTTTGAGTCTGTCATCCAAAGCTCTTCTCCGTGTTTTCCTAACTGAAATTGGAGTAGGAGGTGGCAAGGAACTTTAATAGAGATGGTCCCCCATCTGTGGAATGCACTCCCCAAAGTGTGACACCTATGGACAATTTTCATGTCACTATTCTGCATGGGTCTATGTGTCTGAAGGGGTATTTTTATTTGCCTGGGCAATTTTGTATGTAAAATATATGAGCTTTATTCTATCTGTATAAATTACACAAAGATTTATTACTGCTGTTCCTGTTGCTTCATTTTTGTAATACTATCCCCTGCAATACCTCCTAGGCAGTCCTTATAAATTGGCCCATACCTGCTTCCTGCCAGCAGCAACACCTTGGCATTCCCAAGACCTTTTCCCACCAGTTCTTTCACAACCTCTTGTATTATGAGGGCACCCATGAAGACAAATTCATCTGTTTAGGTGGGGGGGGGGGGGGGGCAGCAGGGAGAGAAAGAAAATGTTCACATTAAGGTAAACCATTCAAATAACAAATCCCGCTCCCTTCTCCACAGAAAGTATGGGGATGTACACACTGGAAAACACAATTACATATGGTAAGTTACAAACTGATAAATTATGGGAAATAAAAATGAGCAACCCAGAAAATATTGCTGGTCTGGTAGTATAACTCTCATTAGCATTTGTTCATTACCTGATGTCCTGATTGAAAAAATAAATCACACTGGAAGACTGGATTTTGTGTTTACATCTTTAACTACAAAATAGAAAACTGATGTCTTTAATTTGAGAAATACTACCACCTGTAGTTAAATATGGAGTAAGTAGTCCAATGATCCAGTGTTTTTGTTGTTAACTGCATAACCATATGAATGAGAGACCTCTAAGTCCCCCCATCTTCAACCACCCTGTTCAGGTCTTGCCGATTGAGTTCTGGCTTCCTTGACCAAGTCTATCCATCTGGAATGTCTTCCTCTTTTCCTGCTGCCTGCTACCTTACCAAGCATTATTGTCTTTTCCAGTGAGTCATATCTTCTAATTATATGGCCAAAGTACAACAGCTTCAGTTTAGTCATCTTGGCTTTTAGGGAGAGTTCAAGCTTGATTTGTGCTTCTATCCATTTATTTCTCTTTTTAGCTGTTCATGGTATCTGTAGAACTCTTCTCCAGCATCACATTTCACCTTTAGAGGTCTTTAAGCAGAGATTGAATGGACATCTCATAGGAGTTTATCAGACAAGGGGAATTGGAAGTATAATCCGATGGCAATCTGAACGCAATCATGGGGTTTAACGCTATTGCATGATAACCCACTACACACAAATTTGGGCAATGGGAAGTCAGTCTGAACGTAATCATGGGGTTTCACATTATTGCATGATAGACTGCCACATGCAAATTCAGGCAATGGCATACTATTTTCGGGCAATGAGGAGCCAGTTCGAATGCAGTGCGTATTCACGTAATTGCGCGAAACTAGCCCCACTTTCTTTTCATTCAAATTTAAGAGAAATTCCTGCCATTTGATAAACTCCTTAGAATCATAGAGTTGGAAGAGACCACAAGGGCCACCCAGTCCAACCCCCTGCCATGCAGGAACTCTCATTCAAAGCAGGTGGCCATCCAGCCTCTGTTTAAAGACTTCCAAGGAGGGAGACTCCACCACACTCTTGTAAGTGCTGTAATTGTTTTCTAAGATTTGGTGATTTTATGATTTTGCAAAAAGAGCCAGGAAGTCATGTGTAGCCCCAAGATAACACTTTTCCTACCCCTACATACCAGCCAATGGAGGCCAATTCCAGCTCTTGAGCTATGCATGAAGCCAAAGGCAGTATTTTACCAGCTGGTCCTGCAGCCATTCTGGTACTCTTGGGGGGAAAACCAAGAACAGCTGTTTGGAGGAGGAGCAGAGGGGAACATATGGATTTTGAGATAAACTCTGTTCCAAGGGAATACCGATAAGGGAGCTGAATCGGCTTGCCTTCTCAATTTTGGTGCCCCAAATTTTCCTCTATTGATGTCTCCAAAGATCTGCTCAATCCACCTCAAAAATGCTGACTGAAATAATCTGGTTTTTCCACATGTAGCTGACCTTCTTAGACTAGAAAACTGATTAACCAAATGACAATCTTATGAACTGAGACTGTGCATATTCAAGTATCTGAATGCCAAGTTGCTACATGTGATGTGTGATTACTTGGTGAGCAACAATCCAAGATGTCACCAAATGGAAAAGAAACATATAGAAGAGTCACCATTAATCTGGAAAAAGGATTACAAGAGATCTACTGTCCCATCTAATATTCCAGAGGAGAGGATTAGAATTCGAAATGACCATAAGAGGTTAGAAAGCTAGGCCAAAACTAACAAAACGAATTTCAACAGGGAGAAATGTAGGATACAGTGCGCCCACGTCATACGTGGCCGCGCTTTAAGCCGCTTTCAGCTTATGCTGAAAGCTGCTCACCATAAAGGGTAATGGCATGCGTGCCTGTGGCACACGCACCATACCGTGCCGTGTACATGAGCCCCATTGTTTTAAATGGGGCTTGAGCATTCGCAGAATTTCCCTTACATGGTGGGAGTGGGCGGAATGGTTCCCTGCATAAGGGAAGGGCACCATGTACTACATTGGGCAGTAAAAATGAAATGCAGAGATATAGGATAGGTGACACCTGGCTTAACAGCAATGCATGTGAAAGGACCAGCAATGTGATGTGGCAGCTAAGAAAGCAAATTCAATTCTAGGTTGCACCAATAAGACTATATTGTCTAGACTGAGGGAAGTAACAGTATTACTCTATTCTGCTTTGGTCAGACCTCACCTGTATTATTATTATTGTGTCCATTTCTGGGCACCACAATTCAAGAAGGAGGTAGACAAGCTGGAGTGTGTAATAATAATAATAATAATAATAATAATAATAATAATAATTATTATTATTATTATTTTATCTCCCGCCACTCTACGTAATGCAATCGGGGCGGCTTACAACATTAAAAATATACAGAGAAAGGTGCCCAAATGGTGAAAGGTCTGGAAACCATGCTCTATGAGAAGCAGCTTAGGAAGCGGGATATGTTTAACCTGGATAAGAGAAGGTTAAGGAGTGATATGACAACCCTGTTTAAACATTTGAAGGGATGTCATTTTGAGGATGGAGCAAGCTTGTTTTCTGCTGTTCCAGAGACTAGGACACCAAGCAATGGATGCAAACAACAGGAAAAGAGATTCTACCTAAACATTGTGGTGGTGGAGTCTCCTTCTTTGGAGGTTTTTAAACAGGCTGGATGGCCATCTGTCAAGAGTGCCTTGATTGTGTATTCCTGCATGGTAGGAGGTTGGACTGGATGACCATTGTGGTCTCATCCATCTCTATGTTTTTATGAGGGTCCATGACTACTCAGTGAGCTATCCCAGTATTTCCCCACTTTCAAACTACACAGAGGAGCCTCCTCCTTAGGTAGAGATAAGACAAAATGCTTCATGGTAGTTTAGGGCAACATCATCAAGAAGCACTTTTCTATGAGTCACACAAGGCCTCCCCAAAGTAGATTTCTGTGATAGAACTAGGGATGGTGAAGTCCATCAAGTTCAGGCCTGGCTATCAAGAGCATTCTTGATTCAGTTTGTGAATAGTGGCACTGTTCAGTCCTTCCTTACCAAATGCAAAATTCAATCACTATTCTTGGTAGTAGCTGCAGGGAGCAGAGGATGTTTAGTTAAATGGAATGGCTGCCTCAGACACTCATCAGGATGCAGCTATTCCCCCTTGGGCTAGTGCTGTAACACCCTGCGTGATGGGGCTCTGAACTATGACAAAGCAGGGTTTGCAAGCGGATGTTTTATCTAGCAGATATTTATTATTCCTTCCTGCCCATTGGCAAGAACCATTTCTTCATTTGCACAACTGTGGAGAAGTCAGGCCATATTCCTCTTAATGCATAATGTCTGTCTGGCAACAAGAGCCTGTCAGAAGGACTCACTTTTTTCAGTCTTGGCAGAGGCTCCACTCCAGACGTCGCTTGAGCAATATGGGATGAAACTGAAAGAAACAAGAAATACATAAGCACCAATATTTCTCTGACATGCATGGAGAGGTGAGAGAGGGGTCAGGCAAAATAAAGTCCAAGGGAGATGGGAAAAGTCCAGTATCATACACACTCTGGATCTGATGGCACCATCCAGATACTCTCAGAAAAACTCATTCAATTTTCTTTTACTGAACTATAATTCTCCTCTGTTAAGATCTACTTCCTATTTTACACAGCCACTAGATCTCCCACCATGTAACACATGTGAAAGAGTTTAAATACATCTCTTAACAATTTTGGGTCACATGGCAGGGAACTACAATTTTCCAAATAAACACTTATGTTATGGAAAAGGCTGGCATGAAAATATACATGTCAGTATTTTTTCATTCTACTTGTGTTTTTCCTGACAATCATATGAAATGTTAAGCACTTCTAAACCCCCAGGTTGCTGCCACACTACAAAATTAATGCAGTTTGATACTGCTTTAACTGTCATGGTGCCGTCCTATGGAATCCTGGGATTTGTAGTTTTGTGAGGCACCAGATAGAGGCACCAGATCTCTTTTGATAGAGAAGGCAAAATATCTCACAAAGCTACAAATCCCAGAATTCCATAGCATTGAGCCATGACAGTTAAAGCAGTGTCTGACTGCATTAATTCTGCAGTTCAGATGCAGCCCCAGTCTGTCTCTCTGCCACATGCCTCATATTATTATATATGAAAAGAGCAACTTTCTCTAGTCTCTTCCTTTTCCTGTCTAGTTTCTTTTCACGTAAAAAACCACAATGGAAACTTTGATAACCCTGACAGACAATCAATAATGGGGATAGGACAGGAAGCGTATATCCCTGTTGATATATTCCACCTTTGGCTGGCTTTCAATGCCACTGATCATGGTACAATTTTTGACAGCTGGTCTGGGATGGAACATGAAGACACCACTTGATCTTTCACGTATTTCAAAAGATGATGGTTGGAACATCATGGTCGCTGGCTTATGATATCTCTCAGAGTTCCAACTTTTCCTCCATGTTAATTACATGTCTGATTGTCAGGACCATGTGGCACACTGGTCTGAAAATGACATGGATGTGGCAACTAGGAGGAACTGGAGCAGAGATTACTACCATTCAAGTGGCAGGTGCATAAGTCAGCATTTAGTGAGCTGTGCATGATGGGAAGTCTGATGCAACATGCACAGTAGGTGAAGTCAGCCAGCAGTGCATCATGGGCAATATTCTGATGCAATAGTTACTGTGTATGAAAGCAGCCAGGTTTCACTGGTGGCATGACTATCACATGACTACCAAGCAGACCACCTATATATAGGAGACGGTGATTATCTCCATTGTTGGGTTGTTGTGGTCGGTGGTTGGCAAAGAACTTTGTCTGTATGGTAGTGAGTATTCAAGACGGCTCTCTGATACTCAGTGTAATCTTTGTAAATAGTTTGCAACAAAGATTAAAAGCCCTTGTGTTGAGTGAAGTCTCGGTGTCCGGAGATTCATTTCCTCAGGCTGGGAGCTCAAAGCGGCTGCCTGTGTGTGGGAGGAAATTTGCTGTGCAGCTCAAAGGCTTCGCAGAACCTTCGCTCTTCACAGACCTTCTTCTAGATGTCCTGCCTATGTGCATCAACAATGTGTGTGGTCGTAAGGGATACAGCTCGTCTCTCTACGCCCTAACACTGATACCACTGGGAGTGGTTGTTTGGAGTACAGCATTAGTATGCTGATGATGGATGACAGCCAACTCTTATATCTCCTTTCTATCAATATATAATGAAGTTGTTCATTTCAAGATCAGTGTCTCATCTTGGTAATGAACTGGATGAATGTAAACAAACTGAAGCTTAGTTCATGCTAGACAGAGGTCCTCCTGGTCATTTGGAAGGTCAATAAGGGAACTGGGATTCATCCTGTCTAGGATGGGATTACACTCCCCATGAAAGTCTAATCTGCACTACATGCAGTTTGACACTGCTTTAATTAAAATGGAATTCAGGGATTTGTAGTTTTGTGAAATATTTAGCCTTTTTTGTCAGAAAGCTCTGGTGCCTCACAAAGCAAAAAATCCTAGAATTCTATAACATTGAACTAATGTAGCACTGCATTATTTCTGCAGTGCAGATTAGACCAAAGATACATATATACAATTTGGATAATGCTCTGAGCCTGCATGCTCAGCCTTTGTCAGTGGCCAAGAATGCATTTGCAATTTAGGCTAGTGTACCAATTTGCACCCATTCTTGGAAATGATGAATCTTACCAAGGTGATACATGCCTCAATCAACTACTGCAATACACCCTATTTTGCACTGCCTTGACAATCTTAATTAACAAATAATACCCATTTTATATTAATCTATCTAGTCCAAGAGTGGGAAACTTCAGCTTTACAGATGTTGTTGAAAATCAGATCCCAAAAGCCCCAGCTCACATGGCCAATGATTAAGGACTGTGGAAGCTATAGTCCAAAATATCTGGAGGACCAAAGGCTACCCAACCATGGTCTAATATCTTTTTGCTCTTTATTATAAATTCAGAAAGAAAAACTGGATGTGGGGGGGGGGGAGCCCTTTTGCTTATGTTAATCAGTTGGTTTCACTCAGGGTGCTAAAATCATAACCAGAAACATCTTACTATTAAGTGTATTATTTTCATACTCAAATTCCATTCATGCTCTTATGATTTACTTTTTACAACTTGTAAAACCCACCCTTGTTTATTTCATGTGTAAACTAAATTGTCTTTTCCCTTCTAGTTCCTAACCTTGTTTACTTTCTCACAGTCATATTCCTCCCAGCTCCACAACCATTCCTCCTACTTACACCATATTTGCATTCCACCAGTGTGGATTTTCCTCTGGTTGTGATGACAGAATGCCAGTTCCTATAAATCAAAATTTCAAAAATTACTAAAAGAGATAGAACAAACAAAAAAACAACCATCCATACTTCACATAGTAAAATAAATCTCTAGCAACATGTGGAAAACATTCAACACTAACATAATGGCAACATTCAATGTAACAGCTAATGGGGAAAAGTTTTTGTGTCTTAATAGAAACAGGACATACATCTAAATATTAGATTTATGATTCTGGAAATTTGAAAAAAATACACTGTGTACAATAAATTATTTGCTAAGGTATTTAATTTAAATGTAAATTAAAAGTACACTGAAATCCAGTGATGTGAATTACTTTGTAAAAAAATCCTAGTTTGGAAAATTGTAATATAATATTTAATTCATATTTTTCTACTCTGGGAAGATAAAAATATTCATGTATATCATTCCCCTGGAGTTTTCAATATGAACAGCTCCAGTGGGGCTTACTCCCAGAGAAGCACTGTTATATGGCTATGGCTATAAATTGGCTATAATCTAATTTAATAAAAGCACAGACATAAAAAGCACAAACAATTCTGACTTACGGTAACCCAATTAAAGATTTTTCTAGCAAAATTTATTCAGATGAAGTTTGCCATTGCCTTCTCCTAAGGCTGAGAGAGTGTGACTTGCCTGAGATCACTCACTGGGTTTCTGCAGCTGAACAGGGATTTGAACCTTGGTCTCCCAGAGTCCTAGTCCAGCACTCAAACCACTACACTAAAATATTATTAGAAACTTCTGGAGCAAAATGAGGAAATGTAGGTTCAGTGAAAGGAAGTGAAGGAACTGGAGTAACCATATGAAAAACCAGATAACAACAGTTGTGCAAGACCAGGGAATAAATCCGCACAACAGAATAATATGGAAAAAGGAACCTCTGAAGGTGGAGCTTGTCATGCAAGCATCAAGTGCCAAAAATCCTGTCTTCTAAACAGCTATTAAAAGTACAGAAGCCCTGTCGTTTCTTTCACAGGGCTACTCCAGAAGGAAAGCAGAAAGCCTACAATCACATTCTAAGTTCTTAAGACAAAACGGTTTGTTAAATTAGACAGTAAGAGGTGATAGATTTGGCCTGCTATGAAAACCTGATCCCATCCCCCAAAGTAGCTCTCTGTGGTTTTGAACTACAGTAGTTCTTACTTTTGTTGTGATATAAAAATATTAAGCAGGGTGAGTAAGTGATCCTTTCAGCTGTGCTATGGGTCTCCTCACAAAGCAGTGTTCCCTTCAGTGCCCCTGAACACAACATAAATCACTGGAACCACAGAAATTGGTGCCATTGTGAATGAACATCTCGTATCATTTGCTTCCTAGGCCTTCCAGGACAGTCTCTTTCTTAAAACTCAACAACAAAACCTATAATCCACTGTTAGGGGGAAGATGCTAACAAGGCTATAGTCCAATTTAATAAAAGCACAAACATTAAAAAGGCTAGTTGGGAAGCCACTCCTCAGCCACTTCCTCCTGGGATCAAATGTGATAAAAAAAAAACTCAGTACTTTCAGGAGATGATGCCACATTGTGTATTTCTTAAATTTAAAGGTTTTAAATGATAACACAAAGAACAACAAAGGGAAAAAACCAAAATTCAAAAGGGGAAGAAAATTGACATTGAATTCTTCGTTTTGAAATAAGCATTGTGTTATTTTCCATTTTTGTTAACACTGTTGACATATACTGCTCGACCAATAAGAGGGAACTTTATCTCTCGGTAATTGTATGGTATTATCATCACCATTGTGATCTCTAATTCATATGTTGTTTTCCCACAAAGATGCATCCAGAATACTAGCAGCTCTTTTAAAAACACAGCACAGCAGTCCAGTTTGTTTTTATCTGTGCTATCCAATGTGGGGTCAGAGAGGGGTGGCAAGGTGACAGATTTACTGCTTCCACTTACCAATCCATGCCAATCAGAAGGAAGAACATGTTTCTTCGTTTGTTTTCATTAATGCAGTGTTTTAAAGGGGGGGATGTCCCCCTCTAAAGTGCCCATTTACAACTTTTCTTTGGTACTATCCAGTCCCTCCAAAACTACACACTAGTCCTTCTCTTACAAGACAGCTCATAATTTCTCCTAAAGGAACACCACCAGCAGTAGATCTGTACAGTGAGCTCTCTGCAGGCATAATGGGAGAATTCTGTAGTGATGCTTCACCATTCCTAACTCCATCCAGCACTACCAGAAGATTGCTCTAAAAATACTAACACTCATTCCTAAAAGCATTTCTGATGTACTGTAACACGCCTCACTGTAGCATAAGGGTAGGCAGAAGTGCAGTTACCCAAATACCATTTGACTCCAATGCCTAGCATTTCTCAATGGCCCTTATCACACGTGAGACTGGAATTCAAATCCAGAGCCAATTCGAACTGAAGGGGAAGCAGAGTCAATTCGAATCCAAGGCAATTCGCATGATGAATTATCACACGTGAAGAACGAAATTGTGGCGATTCCCGAGTCAAAGTGGAATGAGTGCACATTAAATTATCACATCGGTACATACCATGCGAATTCAACGATTTGAATTGGCACCCTTGTGCATGCTCAGTGGGGCTCTGAATGCATCATGAACCTTTGCACTTCTGGGGTGAAGAAGGGAGCCTGGTTCCACTTTCATGTGAATGCTAGCCTCATGTGAATGATTGCTTCACGTTTCTTCCTCCCTTCTATTTTCCCATCCCTGGCAGCCCAATTCAAACAGGTCCTCCATGTCAGAGCCCCCATCCATTTCAGCCACATCTACATCTATCCTCTGAGTTAGAGCCCCCATCCATTTATTATTATTATTTAGGAATTATTATTATTATTAATAAGAAAAATTCTTTCACTGCAAAATAATCAGTGTAGAAGCTGCAAGTTTACTTGGAAGTAAATCCTTTGGATCTGAAGGAGACCCATTTTGGAGGAGTGCAGAAATGATCCAGTTTCCCTTATTCTCCATGCTCCCTAAAATACCACCTCCCTGAATCCAGTCCACTCGCCTTTCCTTTGTAACAGTTGCCTTCTCTTATGTTGCATCCGCACTGGGGAAATAATCCGGTTTGACTCCACTTTAACTGTCATGGCTCAGGGCTATGGAATTCTGGGAACGGAAGTGTCATGAGACATTGAGCCTTCTCTGCCAGAGAGCTCTGGTGTCTCAGCATATAATTATTCTCCATGCTCTCCTTCCCTTTGTAACAATTGCCTTCTCTTAGGTTGCATCTACACTGGGGAAATAATCCACTTTAACTGTCCTGGCTCAGTGCTATGGAATTCTGGGAGTTGGAGTTTGTTGTGGGGTCCTTGGCTCGAGGCTATGGAATTCTGGGAGTTTGTTGCTCCTCCCAGCCTCTTATGGCCCCCTCCGTTGCTCCCATCTCTCCACCCAGCCTCCTGTTTCATTCCCTTCATCCCTGTCAGCTACATCCACCTCCCTTCTTGAAGGAGCACCGGAAGCAAATGGGGCAAAATTGCAGCGCAGCATCATGGGAAATGTGGGACCTTGGAGTTTTCGGGGGGGTGTACCGGGACGGAAGCAAAGTTGTATTCCACACCAGACCAATTCGGAGTGAAATCGAAGTGAGCTTAGAAGCAATTTTTGTGAATTCGCTTGTTACCGAATTCACCAAAATGAGGAGTCACTTTGGATTCACTGTGGATGCGCCTTGGAACAACCCCCAATAGAAAGCAATCATGTGAGATAATATGTCACGTTACCACGTGGATTCGCATTGTTGGACCTGCAGTGGCTTTGGATCAGAGCTGCAAAAACATCAGTGTGTTAGCTGTATAGAACACTGGCTATGCTAGCTGGGGCTGATGGGATCTGTGGTCCAGAGCATCTGGAGGGCAACACACTTTGCCCATCCTTGCTATGGCATGTCTGGGCAGGACATGTATACCTCAAATACCTTTGCCCATAGGTAGCCCTTGTGTCTGCAGGTGTTAAGAGGAAGTTCTCCTCTACATTCCTTCTTTTACAGAGGTAAGAACTGCAAAGATACCGAACTGTGTTCCTCCATAACAATAACCACATAATGAAATGCTTTCTTAATCAAAATGCATCAGACTTCCTTTCTGTTGATTTTTGTTGTTGACTGCATGTGTTGCTTTAATTATTGCAGTTTTAATGTTAAGGTACTGTAACAGAGAAGTCATACAATAGCAATATATTTGGCAACTATATATTTTAGGCAGAAAGTAGGAACAGTTTGCATTCCAGGCTGACAGGAATAAAATATTTACCAGTTCTTGTGGTGGGCCAATCCTTGGAGCTCATAAGTCTCCTCATTGTTTCATACCGAGTGTTGCAGTTCTCTCTGTTAAAGCAGTACCAACCTCCTGAGCCACAAAACAAAACAAAACAAAAACCAAAAAATGTCAGTTTTGTCTTTCTCTCCTACCCTACTACTATAGGTACAATCTGAAGAACAGTCCTAAATGGTATTAATTATTATTTTCTCTTTTACTTTGGCGGGATACAGTCGGGCAGGGGAAGACGTCTTGGAGGTGTATTCTGCTGAATACGGAGCCTCCAGACTGCCTGCCCCGGGGGTGTGGCTAAGGTGTATGGGGCTTCCACATGGGGGGCAGTGAAGACGCCTCACCTGGGGCCGTTTCTGACCCGCAGTTTCCATACCGCCACCTCGCAGGACACTGCAAAGAGAGAGGCAGCTTCCACACGGGCAGCCAAAATGGGGCTTTTTTTTCTTTTGCCGGCTGGCGGATGCGCAGCTGCGGCGCTCAGCACCGGCGGCAGAAAGCATATGTGCACATTTAAAGCGCCCAGGCCCCTTTAAACTTTTCCCCCCGCCCTGCCCAAGAACAATGGTGGTCTCCTGCCAGCTGGTGATCAGCTGGTGTTGGCATCCTTGTCCACTTGCACGTTGCCAGTGTCACCAGCATCATGGATGCCTCCTCTCCTTTGGTCCCCGCGCTCTTGCTGAATCTGCAATGCACAGCCACAGCTGTCGCCGCTGCCACCGCTGTCCCCCTGCCATCCCCCATCACCTCCCTTGTACATATGTAAATATTTAAAGTTTTAGCGTTTTTTTATTGTTAGGTGAAAATGGCACAGGAATGTGTGTAGGGGTTCACTTTAAATTCCAAACTTTCCACAATTCTAGCAGCGCATGCGTACATGTTGCTCTAGGGTTAGGGTTAGGGTTACGAGCATTAAAATAGAGTGCAGCTGTGCTGCAGCTTCCACATCTGCATGGCATCTGACACTCTAATTAGAGCCTCGGTGCAAACTGCGCATGTTCCAGGACCCCGACTCATTATGCGACGCAGCAGACATTTTAAATGGGCAACTTAAATTAGCGGCGTAGCAATTCTGGCGTACCGGTGCAGCAGCTTATAGACGGAGTTGCGCAGTTGCGCAGCATATAGAAAAGAAGTGGGGAAAAGCGGCACCTTTTTAATGCCGCTTCTTCCCACTTGGGGCGGGCGGGCGGCGTGTTCATGGCGGCATTCAGGTAAGGGCCGTCTGAAGGCTATACCTTCATGACATCATGAACACACCCCTTTTTGCCTGTCTGTATCTTGCCAGTGATTCTCATTTTATTAAGCATCATCAGTTTGCAGATTACGATGCATTTTATGCTGAATACCTAACACAATATCCAGCAAAAGGCAGTATTGGGACCTAATCTGATTGAGGCTCAGATTGACACTATGCACACCTACCTAGAAGTACTTACAGCTAAAAACAGCTGGATTGATAAGCAGACATCTACAGTATATAATTGCATTGCACAATATGATCTCAGAATGTAATAAATTAAAAAAACACTATATTCATTGTAAAATACAAGTAACTAATGGCACAGTGCTGGCCTCAGAGCATGGGTGACACAATTTCCAAGGCAAAATTTGCCTTGAATGAAATTCTGTTGCAAACCTCATTGATTTTCATAAGATTTTCACTTAGATCTAGTTTTCCAAAGAATCAATCTAATGCCTTCAGGTTTATCCCAAGCCAAATGTCTATCCTGATCTTGCCACTGTGGAAGTGATCTAGATGAGTAAGGCTGCTTTCTTCTTTTTCAAACAGCAGCTGACTCCATGCCTCACTGTGTGCCACTGTTGTGCCAACAAAGAAGTGCCTGTTTTGCACATGTCGGTATAACATTCACATTCCTCTGGAGTGTGGCCATTACTCAGATGTAACTCCAACTGGATTCAATATGATTTACTTCTAGGTTATGGTCCTAATTCTGGCTAGATTCTGTGCAACTTTTCATCTCACTCAGATGCCTATTGTCCATATAGATCTGCTGCAGTCACACATGTGTTCAGGACTGAAATGAACAGACTAAGAAAAAGCTTCTTCTTTTGAGAATTCATAAAGCCAACAAAAATATGCTTGGATCTATACCTGAGATGCTTGGAATTGTTTTTGTAAACTTCAAGGCATTTCCATAGTTTAGTAAATGCTAAACAGAGAAATAATTATAATAATCATAGACACCAGATTTAGTTGGATGGAGTAGAAATCCACCAGTCTTTTCAAGTTAGTTTCAAAGGTGCCACCAAATTCCTTCTCCCCACCACCTTTCCTTTTTATGATAATAACAATAAATCTTAGTCAGATTGACTACAGTCACTTCCAAATAATTCTGATACCGTAGTACTACTAAGTGCTTTTATTTGAAAATGTGTTCCATTTAAATTACTTGTTTGACTTTAGGGTTCGGATAGAAATGCCTCTGAGCTACTTTCATGTCACAGAGAGAAGAAAACAAACAGATGTAAGTAGGCCAAAATCTGTCTGGAGACTTACTGCATGTTTGGAATGAAACCTAGGAAATACAAGGCTGAGTAGACTACAGAACACAAGTAAACCATTGGAAGAAATGTTGTTTACAGTAGAAATCCTACACAACAGTCTTCCCCAATTTGGTGTCATTCCCATATGTCTGAAGACAAGTCCGGTTATTCTGAACCAACATGGGGAAAGGCTAAGCTGGCACACACACACTTGCTTACCCATAAGTCCCATTAAAAACAGCAGAACGTCCTTCTCCGTAGTACACATCTGAGCAAAGGATAGCATTGGAGGTAGTTTTGATCAGAGTTAGGTGACTAATCAGCCTGCCAGCAAATCTCCGGGTGGCAGACACCCATAGTGAATGGAGAGGAAGGATGGCGTCATTACCAGCCCCACTTACACACACACAGAGGCTTTGGGTCTTTGAAGAAAGCAGCTGAGAAGCCCTTCCGCCATCTCTCTCTCTTTTTCAAAAAGAGCATAAAATGATTGAACTTTGCTTAAATAATTTTTTTAAATAAAATATAAAGAAAACTCAAGCTCACCTTCCAGGAACAGCAGCCATCTTCTACTGCCTTTTGATTCTTTGAGGTAGTAGCTAAAATAAAAACAAACAGAAGGCTGCATGAACTTAATTAGGGAGACTGGCTCCCTCAGCCACAAGCTCTTTGATACACCAACTCATTATAATATCAAGAGAGTTACATAAAATACTTGGTTAAAGAACAAGAGAAAGAAACAGGACGGCTGTCAGAAGAGCTCCAAACAGAGTCTGATCAAAGGGCCTTCTCGGGGACCATGAGCCAGGCTGAGCTGGCTTTCATCTTGCTCCAAACTAAATG
The DNA here is from genome assembly GCF_019175285.1 of Sceloporus undulatus. Taxonomy (NCBI): domain Eukaryota; kingdom Metazoa; phylum Chordata; class Lepidosauria; order Squamata; family Phrynosomatidae; genus Sceloporus; species Sceloporus undulatus. The sequence continues at coordinate 143,807,450 of NC_056523.1, read as the reverse complement.
CATTAAATGAATTCCACGCATTCCTAAGTATTTCCAGGCAGGAAAGAGTTATTCCACCTGTTACTGGCTGTGCTCTTAGCCATGGCCACATGGTGGAAGCAGAGCTTGAACGGGAAGGATCCTTGCAGCGCTTTTGAAGTCCGAAGTATGCTTACAACAGAAGAGAGAGAGGAGAGAGAGAGAGAGAGAGAGAGAGAGAGAGTAACAAATGAGATTAATAGTAAACAGCTCTGGTGCTTTCTCAAGAACGGTGCTTTACAAAGAAGGGGAAGATGTTATCCCTGTTGATTCAGCACATGGCCAAGGATCGCTGAATCCCTCAGAGTGTTTGGCCAAAGGAACACTCATCATGTTGGCAGTGCAGCCAGGGTAGCTGAATCCAAATCACAACAAATTCCCACACAACCGTGAAGCTTTCGTGACTATTCAAATCCACTACTTTCTACAAAAGTCTTGATTTTAGGGAGGGAAGGGCAATCAAAGGGGAGAGCAATCAAAGTGACTGTATGGAGACAGTAGTGAACACAGGGAGCTCTAGTCTGAGGGGATGGGGCACAATACCAATGAAGTACAGTTACATTCAGAAGTGCCCTCTCCCCCCCTTCCCCAGGACTCTGTCCACAGGGAAGAGGTTTGTGGATCACTCTGGCTTCATGCGTCTCCAAGGATTACGTGCCCCCTCTGAACAAATCATGCCAAGAAAACCCCATGATGGGTTCGCCTTAGGGTCACCATGTCAGAAATGACTTGAAGGCAACAATAAACTTGGAGGAAGGAAGAAAGCAAAGTAGCAAGGAAGGAAGAAGGGGGAAAAGAGCCCTTGCTTGTATGTTAGAGGAAACAGGACCATACATTGAAAAGTGTGAGGAAGAGAGACAAACAGGGGGAGCAAAGAATGGAAGAGCCAAGGAGGATGAAGAAGCCACAGTGGATGCTCATAAAAGGTCCTTCTCTTTCTAAGAAGAGCTGGGCTGTTGGGAGCCTAACGTGTGCCTTAGGGTCACCATAAATTGGCAATGACTTGAAAGCACAAAACAACAAACTTGAAGAAAAAGAAAGAAAGAAAAAAAGAAAGCAAGCAAGCTGGCACATTGGGAGGCAGAGGACCACAGACTGAAAAGTATCAGGAGGAGAGATAAACAGAGGAAGCAAAGAAAGGCAGTAAGGAGGATGCAGAAGGCGCAGTGGATGCTGACAGAAGGCCCCTTCTGTTTGGGAGAGGAACAAGAGGGAGGTGGGCTGTTGGGAGACCAAGGTGTGTGTTCGGGTCACCATCAGTTGGGAAAGACTGGATGGCAAGTAACAACAAACTTGGAGAAAGGGAGAGAGAGAGAGAACCCTTGATGCTACTTTGGAGGGCATAGGACCACACATTGAAAAGTATTAGGAGGAGAGACAAAGAGAGAAAGGAAGACCCATGGAAGAAAGAGGACGAAAAGGCAGCAGTCCTTGTTCATAAAGGGGCACAGGAGGGAGGGGGCTGCTGGGTGGGAGCCTCAGCTGTGCCTTCAGGTCAGCCTGCCTTGGAAAAGCCTTGGAGGCAGACGGAAGAGAAAGGAAGAAGCCAGGAGGCTGGCGGCGGGGGCCGGGGCCGGGACTCACCCGGCGGGGCTGCCGTCGTTGCAGGCGGCGGAGGCATTGCGGAGCCAGTGGCGTCGGAGCTCCTGGTGCAGGTTCTGGGCGGAGCAGGGGTAGAGGGACTGGGCCAGGCTCTTGATCTGGGCCATGAAGCTGTCCATGTTGCCCTCCACGGCGGTGAAGTCCAGGGGGAAGCTCTCCACGGGCGCCGCCGGGGGCGAGGGGGGCGCCTGGGGCTGGGGGCTCTGCTGCCCGGCGCCCCCCCGGCCGCTCCTGCCCCCCCCTCCGCCGGGGGGGCCCCCATTGCAGCAGCAGCCCCAGCCCCAGCCCCAGCAGCAGCAGCACCTGCCCCGTCCCCCGGACCATGGCCCCGCGCACTCCAGCCACCTGCTCCCTGCGGGGCTGCTCTGGGCTGGCTGCGGCCGAGGGGGGCGAGCCGGAGGGCGCCTGGCCTGGCTGGGCGTCCAGGGAGAGAGGGCGAGGGCGAGGGCGAGGGCGGCGGGGCTCCGGGGCAGCCGTCCCGGGGGCTCCTGAGGTGGTGCTGCTGCTCGTCCTGATGCTGCTGCTGCTGCTGCTGCTCCTCGTGGGTCCGGGCGGGAGGAGGGCGCGAGGGCTTTTTCTTGGCGCGCGGACTCGCCGCCTCGCCTGGCCTCGCCTCGCTCCTAACCACAAGCATGACAGACAGGCAGGCAGGCAGGCAGGAGAGCCAGGGCACCCGGGGCCAGGGACACCCCCGGCAGACAGGCAGCCAGGCAGCCAGGGACACCCGCCCCACGCCAGCCCCGGCAGGGAGGGAGGAGGGGCGCCACGGGCAGCAGGAGGACCCCCTCCAGCCCCAAACACTCCCCAGAGGGATGGAGCTCCCCCCCTCACACACACAGCCCTGCCGGACGCCCCCCCCCCCCCCCGCCCCCTCCTCTTCCTCTTCTTCTTCCTTTTCCTCTTCTTCTCCCTCCTCTTCCTCGTCCTCTCTTCCTCCTTTTCTTCTCCCTCTCCCTCCTCTCCCTCCTCCTATTCTTCTCTTCCTTCTTCCTCTTCTTCTCCTTCCTCCTCCTTCCCCTTCCTCCTCTTCTCCCTCTTCTTTTTCTCCCTCCTCCTCCTCCTCCTCCTCCTCCTCCTCCACTTTTTCTTCTTCTTGCGTTTGCATAGGTCCACTTTGAACCTTTCCTCGTATTATGGCTTTTTCTTTCCTTTCTCTCACCCTGAAGGTTGGTGGGGAAAAGAAACAACCACCTGTCCTGGTATTTTATTTTATTCCTTACATTCCTTTGTATCCCTCTCTTTCCCCAGAACTGGGACTCAAGTTTTCTGAACTTCCTCTCCTTTGCCTTCCTCATCATATGGCTTGGACAATAGCAGGCAGTGGATGAGAGGCCTCTTTGGCCTGGCTCCTCCTGCCACTGCAGGGCAGCCTATGGGCCCCAGGCTGTTTTAGCAACAGCAATAGCAAGTACATAGGTATACTGCTTACCAACGTAGTAAACAGTTTACAAAGTGTAAGCTAATTGCCCCCAATAAGCTGGGTACTCATTTTAGCGACCTATGGAAGGATGCCAGGCTGAGTCAACTCTGAGCCCCTCCCTGGCTGGGATTGAACTCACAAACATGGTTTGTGGGCGAGTGGCTGCAGTACAGGCATTTAACTGCTGCACCACCAGGGCTCCATATTTTGCCCCCAGGACACTCCAGCAACCCTCTGTGTTCAATAAATGTCAGGCCAGGTTTTCCCTCCCCACTTGAGGGCCTCCAGGAGGAGTGGGGTTTGGTCTTATCAAGTGTGGTGCAGGTGCATGAACCCCAACACCAAAAACCAAACCCAGAAATTGATGTCTAGATTCAGTTTTGACAGTTTCCCCCTTATTTTGACATTTGGGGGTTTTCTGCATAGGTCTCTCCATGGTGGGTGCTAGTCAGAAATATAGCCCCTAGTCTAGCACCATGCAGTAGACAGTAGCAGGGTAGATTGGGGATGAGAAACCTAGGGGCTCTCAAAGGCGATTGGGTTGTAATTGGGTATGCTGGCACTGGGGCTGATGGGAACTGGAATCCAACAGTCATCTAGTGTGTTTGTTGTTGTGTGCCTTCAAGTCATTTCTGACTTATGGTGGCCCTAAGGCAACAACTATATCATGGAATTTTCTTAGGAAGTTTTCTTCAGAGAAGGTTTTCCATTTCCATCCTTTGAGGCTGAGAGAATGTGACTTGCCCAAGGTCACCCCAGTGGGTTTCCATAGTCCAGCGTTTAATATTTGGCCCTACAAAAGTTTTTAACTCCAGTTCCCTGAAATTCCTGTCAGCATGATCAGTGGCCTGGGTTTCTAAGAGCTGAAGTTTTAGCCTCTGGGGAACCAAAGATTGAGAACCCCCCTGATCTAGAAAACAACAAGTTGCCCATCTTTGGGGTGAATGGACAAATATTCTGAATTGGTATAAGGGAGTTCCTTGTCGTGTAAGCATTCCTCAAGGCTGGTCAGTACCCAAGCCATGGTCTGGCTTTCCACGTTCAAAAGAGAAAGAGCTCTGAGTTTTCATGTTTTATGTATTTTCAAAGTGGAGAATTTAATTTTACCACTTTTACTGCCTTTCTTGTTCCTAAGATGCCTAGGATCTGATGATCTTGATGAGCCTAGTTTGGTAAGTCCATGGAGCCTTCTTCCTAAAAAAATTCAAATCAATATGGAGATTGGATGAGTCCAAAAGGTCATAATTCCCTCATCCACCCATCCCTGTGGGTGCTTTTTAAAGTATCTTTCTGTGATGAAGAGCCTTATGCTCTTGAAAACTTGCAGAGATTTTTGTTCCTTTTTGATGGGCCTTCTCAAGGTATTGACCACAACATGGATTTAGGAATCTCTTTTATCCTGCATCCCATGTGGTCAGGAGAAGGGCCATGATGCTGGTACTGATGATCAATCATTAATTATTAAAAATACTAATTAAATGAATTCTCCATCCAAGACTTAACAGATATTTTTGCTGTCGGAGGGAAGGAAGTTGGTGCTGCCCTTTCCTCCAAGCCACACAGAAAAGTCAGTTTGATTGACAGCTGAACCTTTCTTTTTGACCCAGATGATGGGACATCCTCCACCTCACCTCACCTGAAAGCCTGCTAAGCTTCAAGTGGGTTTGTGGCATGTTCAGGAATGCACAGCTCTGACCCTTTGGTGCCACCTCCCAGCATCTGACACCTGAGTCAACTAAGCACCTTATTATGTTGAATGGCAGAGCAGGATGCTTTACTCACACCTTCAGTGGCTGATGCTTCTGAATCCCAGGGACATGGCCTCCCAACAGCAGGTGCCAGGGACAAACAGGAAAACCAGCCTCATGACTGGGTCCCCTCAAGCAGAGTTTGGATGTATGCAAGGGCGTGGGACTAGGACTCTGGAGACCAGGGTTCAATTCCTAGCTTGGCCATGAAAGCACACTCGGTGACCTCGGGCAAGTCACACTCTCTCAACCTCCTCAGGGTAAGGCCATGGCAAACCTCTGAACAAATCTTGCCAAGAACAACTTGAAAGCGCAGATCAAGAAGAGGGGCTCCCAGCTGATGCTTATTGGCTCTGCTGTGACAATTTTTGTAGCCCTGTATAAGTATTTTCACTGGGTTAAAAGGTAAGTGGAAAAATAACCTCTTAACCTTCTTTTCATCAGGCTAAATATAGCCAATTCCCTAAGTATCTCCTCATAAGGTATGGTTTCCAGACCTTTCCCCATTTTGGTCACCCTCCTCTGGAAACAATCCTGAGAGACAGCATGGTGTTGTGGTTTGAGCGTTGGACTATGTCTATGGAGACAACGTTTCCAATCTCGCCTCCAACTATGGAAACCCACTGGGGTGACTTTGGGCAAGTCACACTCTTTCAGCCTCAGAGGATGGAAATGGAAAACCCTCTCTGAAGAAATCTTGCCAAGAAAACCCCATGATGGGGTCAACACCTTAGGGTCACCATAAGTCAGAAACAACTTGAAGGCACACAATAACAAAAACAACCACCACTCTAGATTAGTGGTCCCCAAATTGTGCTCTTTAAAGGATTTTGGACTTATACTCCCCAAATCCAAACTATTAGCTAACATGGCTGAGGCTTCAGGGAGCTGAAGTCCAAAATCTCTTAAAGGGCACCGTTTAGGGACCACTGCTTTAGATGACTGTTGGATTCCAGTTCCTATCAGCCCCAGCCAGCATGCCCAATTACAATCCAGTCACCTTTGTGAGTCCATAGGTTTCTCACCCCCAAGCTACGCTGCTGTTGTCTACTGCAGGGTGGGCAACTTTGGCTGGACTGGGGGCTATATTTCCACCTAGTACCCATCATAGGGAGACCTATGCAAAAACACACACACACAAAAGAAACCCCAAAAGTAAAAATAAGGGGGAAACTGTCAAAACTGGATCTAGATAATCAACTTCTGGTTTTGGTTTTTGGTGGTTGGGTTCATGCACCTGCACCACACTTGATAAGACCAAACCTCATTCCTCTTGAAGGCCCTCAAGTGGGGAGGGAAAACCTGGCCTCACATTTTGGGACACAGAGGGTTGTCAGAGTTCTGGGGGCAAAATAGGCCAGTGAGGCACAGTACAGGGTCCGTAGGTTGAACTGCCCCCCTCCCAGCCAGCATTGGCTCTCCCAGGAGGAGTTAGGCCAAAGATACGTCCCATCGTATCACCTGCTAACTAAGCCATCCAGTGAGAAATGCAAAGAACTGGAAGTGGATCCTGTACTAGTACAGCATGTTTTTTCCACCAAGCTATGGGCCACCTCAGGTCTTATACATTTTAAGCTGAAGATGTCTGATGGGAGTGGGGTTAGCCCTCACAAAAACTATATTACATGGGGAGGAGGGGAGTTTTCATTAGACTGTAATGTAAATGGGGAGGTAAACAAAACCCATCAACGCAGGGCAGAGGGAAGAACGGAACTGCTTGGGATATATTCACCTCTTCCCTGATGAATTCATCCCTCTTTGCAGAGCTCTAATGAGCTCCAGGTTGTACTCCCTTCCCCCTCCTCTGTTCCCCAATGCTTCTAATTTTATACAACTATTTCAAATTAGAAGTGGTGCGGGATATGAAATGTGACCTTTAACCTCTTTACAACAGTTCTGATTGTTATATGCCTTTGGAAATTGGAGGCATTGCTTGAATCCTGCAACTTGGATAATTCAGCTCAAGTTACTTCAAAGAGTGCTGTTCTAACAGAAGTAATACAGTTCTTATAAGGATGTGCCAGTTTCAGATGCAAAATAGAAAACAGCTGTATGCTTCAGACAGAAAATGGGGGCCATCCCAGATTCAAAGTGGAGTAGGAAACAAGTTCTGGTTATGTCTTTTTAAAAAAATATACAAGCAGATCAGTTGTTATGAAGTGAACAATTCTTCCAGTTTATTGCAAGAACCAACTGTTTCCTTTTTCAGTGTAATTGTAAAATATAATAATAACACATGTCTTGGTTATTCCAGCAAGTTTAAAGGCATGAACTTTTATTTAGCTGTAAAAAAAGGCAAGCATGTAGCATATCTTGATTTCAGTAAGGTGTCTGACAAGGTCCCCCATGGAAACCAACTAAGAAAATGTGGGCTAGACAATGTGACTGTATTATATAGATTTGTAATTGGCTGACCAGCTGAGCCCAAAGGCTTACTAATGGCTCCTCCTCATACTGGAAAGAGGTGACAAGGTTCTGTCTTGGGCCCACAAGTATTCAACATCTTTATCAATGACTTGGATGAAGGAATAGACGACATGCTTATCAAATTTGTAGATGACACCAAATTAGAAGGGATAGCTAATATCCCAAAGGACAAGGTAACAATTCAAAATGACAGTAACAGGTTAGAGAGCTGGCCAAAACTAACAAAATTAATTTCAACAGGAAGAGATGTAAGATATTACACCTGACCACTAAAAATGAAATGCACAGATATAGGACGGGTGATGCCTGACTTGATGGCAGTACATACACAAGGGATTAGGAATCTCAGCGGACCACAGGCTGCACGTGAGTCAGCAATGTGATATAACAGTTAAGAAAGCCAATGCGATTCTAGTCTGCATCACTAGAGGTATAGTCTCTAGACTGAGGAAGTAACAATAGCCACTCTATTCTGCTTTGGTCAGACCTCACCTGGAATACTGTGTCCTTTTCTAGGTATCACAATTGAAGAAAGATGTGGATAAGCTGGAATATGTCCAGAGGAGGGCAACCAGAATGGTGAAAGATCTGGAAACCATGCCATATTAGGGAACTGAGAGTATGATGCAGTACAGACGGCGCAAAAGCGCCGTGCTCACGCCATGCTAGGGTTACAGGACCACATAGCAACCACATGTTCCCTAACCCTAACACATACTGGCAGTGGCATGGCGGTACATGGGTGCCGCCATTATGACATAACGGACGCATAGCATCCGCACATCATGTTGCGCCAGTTATGTCACGAGTGCGCCAGAAAAAGAACCCACTTTTTGCAGATTCTTTTTCCTCCACAGGGAAGCTGTGCGGTTTGGCGGTTGCAGCTTCCCTGCAGAGGAAAAAACGCCACCGCTGCACCGAACCTTCAAGCAGGTATGCACCGGGCCAATGTTTAGCCTGGAGAAGAGATGGTTAAGGGATAACCTGATAATCCTGTTTAAATATTTGAAGGGATGTCATATTAAGGATGGAGCAAGCTTATTTTTGCTGCTCCAGAGACTAGCACACAAAGTAGAGGATTCAGGCTACATGAAAAGAAATTCCACTTAAAAATTAGGAAGAACTTCCTGGGGGTAAGAGCTGTTTGACAGTGGTGGAGTCATTTTTACTGCCAAGTGGTAAAGTCTCCTTTGGAGGTTTTTAAACAGAGGCTTGATGGCCATCTGTCGGGAGTGCTTTGATTGTGTATTCATGCATGGCAGGAGATTGGACTGGATGACCCTTATGGTCTCTTCCTTGTCTATGGTTTTGTGACAACTGTGAGGCATTAAGTCATAAAGAACTGATTTCATTTTTTTTTATTTGCTGCAAGATTAGTATTAGCTCAGAGCTGGCCAAAGTGATAGCACTCTCAACTAAAGCCTATGTACAGTATAAGCGCATAGAAATTACCAGCTAGAATTATGCTTCTTTGCAATGTGGTTTTTCTTTCATTAATGTCATTAGTGACAGTGGGGAGTTTATACCTCCTCCACAGTTATATATGGGTCTATGAGTGCTGCTTTAGTTAAATATTAAATCTAATTTCTTATGCTGTGAACCTATGAACAAACAAAGCAAATGGTAATCTCCTGAGATACTGACTATTGATGACTGGCTGATCAAAATGTTAGAAGCCATAGAAATGGATAAATTTACAAGAGCAATAGAAGGAGTTAACTCAGAAGGGAAAGAATGGGACATTTTCTTAATAATTTGTAAAGAAAAGTGGAGTTGTAAAAGGAAATTAAGAGTAGAAGTATGAATTAGTACTAAGAATTTAAAACCAACCTCCTAAGCAAAATATGCAAAAAAAACAATAAAGACAGAGAAAAAACATAAACAATAAAATAAGGTGAAGTCAAAATAATAAAAAAAATTCACATCAAGCAGACAATATGAAGATAAATTAATCTTTTGCAAAGTGAAATAATCTAATTTAACTATAGTAGAATAACGGGGAGGGAATAGGGAGAGAGGGGGGAGGGACATATAGTACACTGTACGTATAATATAAAATACTATTTAAGCTATGTATGAAAATTTTAAAATTAAATAAAACAAACAAAACAGAAATAATCCAGAAACAGTCCACTTTAATTGCCATGGTTCAGTGCTATGGAATTCTGGGAACTGTATTTTTTGTGAGACATTTAGCCTTCTTTGTCAGAGAGCTCTGGTGCTCCAAACTGGGTTATTGCTGCAGTGTGGATGCAGCCTCAGTCTGAGCACTGAATTTAGGTATGGGAAAGCGAGACTTAATTTCATTACACATGGGTGTGAAAAACTGCAGCCATCCATCAGCATGAAAAATAGAAAGTTTGCATTTGTAACTGAGCCATAGGATGAAGGCTGGTACTAATCATGGGCAAAAGTCCAAATAAGAAATTAATTGCTTGAGACCTATAATATCTCCCTTTGGCTATCCTTTTTGAAGATGAATTCACACTGACATTTTACTCTAAAATATGTGTGGAAATCTTTGGTCATCCATATATTTTGGATTATAATTCCCACAATCCCCTACCATCAGCCATGCTGGCAGATGTTTTTGAGAGTTGAAGTTTAAAGTCTGTGGAAGGCCAAATGTTAATGTTCTTATGCTGGGATTTTATTCAGAATCCACTACAATATGGAAGGAACAATACATAATATTTTAAAGCATATGAAAATGATTTGAAAACATCTGTAGCACATCAGAGGAAAATCCACTTAATTTTTTTTATTTAAATATTTTTTCAGCAAGGCAAATACAGACAGAATCATAGTACATTAGTCTTGAGCGACACTTGCTCAAAAGCATCTTGCGTATTTACCATAGTAATCTACTATATGTAACTTTTATTTTTTTATATAATGATAAAATGCTTTGAGATGTTTGATAAAAAAGCACAATAAGAAATCTAAATATTGTCAGTACTATTTCTGCTGTAATTAAGGTATAGTATAACCAGTATATTAATTTGATGTTTTCTTTGGATGTATCAAGAATATATTGTTACATTGCTTCTAATTAATTTTTTTATATCTGTAATGTTTATTACACACTCTGTAAAACATATGTGTGATTCCTTTAAAAGCAGACAGCTATAACTTCTATCTCAAATGTTTCAAGAGTTGATCAGTTCTTACTAGCAATTTTGAACAGAATTCCTTTTGCCTGAAGAGGTTAGATGAAAGTGTCCCAAAAGCCACCTTGTTTCTATCATATAATGCAGCTGTAAAAAATGATGGGGACTATCCACCTGCATGTTATATTAAATATTTTACTAAAGTCTGGCAGATATTCTAAATCTAAGATAAAGCAGTCACCAGGAATGAAAAGGTTGTGTAATAGTACAGTGGGGTTTCCATGGCTGAGCAGGGTTGAAATACCTGCTCAGCCATGGATACCCAATGGGTGACCTTGGGCAAGTCACACTCTCTCAGCCTCACAGGAAGACAAACACAAAATCCCTCTGAACAAAAAATGCCCTATTATAGGGTCACCATAAGTCAGAAACTATTTGAAAACTCACAGCAACAGTATCAACAAACTTAAATTGTCTGAATTAGTCTGAAGGTTTATCAAACATATCAAGTAAGCAGTGGATTCAAACTAGAGGAAAAGAGATTCCATCTCAACATTACCAAGAACTTCCTGAAAGAGCTGTTTGACAGAGGAACACACTCCCTCGGAGGGAGGTGGGGTCTCCTTTGGAGGTTTTTAAACACAGGCTGGATGGCCATCTGTCAGGGGTGATTTGATTGCATGGCAGGGGGTTGGGCTGGATGGCCCTTGTGGTCTCTTACAACTATGATTCTGTAGTTGGCCATCAGTATCTGTAAATTTGCCTTCGGCAGATTCAAGCAACCATGGACCGCAAGCCCGCATTGTCCCCAGTGGCGGTGCATGCATGTGGCCACATTGCCATTAGGGACAGCCCCCATTGTCCCCAGTGGTGGGGCGTGCACACAGCCATGCCACCATTAGGAACAAGTCCTGTTGCCCCTATTGGTGACACAGCCATGTGCATACGCCACCACTGAGGTCAACAGAGACTAATGACAGTGTGGCTGTGTGCACACGCCACTATTGGGAGCAAGGGAACTCGAACATCCGTGGATTTTGGTATCCGCGGGGGTCCAGAACAGATTCCCTCATGAATAACAAGGGCCAACTGTACGTAGCTTCTGTTTTCATTCTTGAGGACAGTGCAGCAAACTAAAATCTTAATTACACATACCAGGAATCTAATGAGATTTATATTTTTGCTATGCACTTTGCTACACTTAACACTTACATTATCTTGTTGTGAAGAATGACTGCTATTAGTGCAGATAACATAGATGTTTTCATTCTGAAAGAGCCACTAAGCGGGAAAAGTAATTTAATGACCTTATAGCCCCCCCCCCCGCATTTATTTATTTATGCATAAATGCATAATTTTTACAGCTAGCTAAAGTAAAATAAATAAAATTTATTTATTTTACTTTAGCTAGCTGTAAAATTATGCATTTATAAAAATTATGCATAATTTTTACAGCTAGCTAAGTACAGCTTCGGCTGATACACCAATTGCGCACCTGTCTGGACTGAAAGGACCTTGAAACTGTAGTACACACACTGGTAACCTCTTGCTTAGATTTCTGTAACGCGCTCTACATGGGGCTACCTTTGTACCAAGTTCGGAAGTGCCAACTAGTTCAAAATGCAGCAGCCAGAGTGGTCACTGGGACCTCAAGGTCAGACCACATAACACCTGTACTAAAATCTTTACACTGGCTGCCAGTTAGCTTCCGGGCCCAATACAAAGTGTTGGTTATTACCTTTAAAGCCCTACATGGCTTGGGCCCGAGTTACTTGAGGGAATGCCTCCCCCAACATAATCCGCCCCGCACTCTCCGAACATCTGGGAAGAACTTACTTAAGCATCCCAAGGTGAGGTTAACATCTACTCACCAGAGCATTCTCGGCTATGGCCCCAACGCTTTGGAATAATCTTCCGGAAGAGCTCCGACTTATTTCTACCTTGGATGCCTTCAAAAAGGCATTGAAAACTTACCTCTTCTGGCAAGCATCCCCCCCTGATCTTTTATAGACCTCATAAAAATACTATCTCCCGATCAGAAGTCTGTTGTCAATGAGATTTTATATTGTATTAAGTGTTTTTAGATAGCATATGGTTTATATTGTGATTGTAAATAATTGTTATTAGAATTATTGTTGACTGCATAACTTGACTGTAATCCTGCTTTGATCCGTCGGGAGAGGCAGGATAATATAAATAAAACTTATTATTATTATTGTTATTATTAAACACTTCTCACTGTACTGTTAGCTTATCTTAGTGTATTCATATGGTCTGGAATTCTCATTCTGGAATCTAAATTGCGTTAGCTAGAATTAGCCAAAGAGCTGACACAAGCTCGTGGTAGTTATTAAGATGCTGCTTCCAGATGTAATTGAGGCCACTGTCACAGACAAAACAGAGTACAACCAGGCTTGTTTCCATAAACCTGGTCTTTCTTGTACATTGTTCTCCAGTGGAAACATGATGTATGCTCCCATGCAAGATGCTATGTATTAGCCTGGTCCCTCCTCCCATATTCTGATCCTAGAGGTATATGAGGAAATTACACTGAAAATAATCTGTTCCTAAATTTGCACTTCTTTTCACTCAGGCTATACTAGGCCTCTTACATCTGATTCAATGACCCTGTGTATGGGCACTGTATTCTTGTTGTTAACTGCCATCAAGTTGACTATGGTGACCCCATGAATGAGAGACATCCAAGTGACCCCATAATCAATAGCTCTGCTCAGGGTCTTGGTTGGTTTCCTTGATTGAGTCCATCCATCTGGAATGCAGCCTTCCTCTTTTCCTAATGCCTTCTATCTCACATGGCATTATCGTCTTAGTGAGTCTTGTCTTCTCAGGATATGGACAAACTAAGACAGTCTGTTTAGTCATTTTGTCTTCTAGGGAGAGTCCTGGCTTGATTTGCTCTAATACACATTTATTTATCTTTTTAGTAGTGGATTTTCTTCCTGTCAGCTTTCTTCACTGTCTGGCTTTCACAACTATACAAAGAAAATTAGGAATATGATGGCAATCCTAACTGTAGTATTCAGTTATATATCTTTACACTGCAGGGTCTTGTGTAATTCCTTCATAGCTGCCCTTCCAAGTCCTAGTCTTCTTCCGATTTCTTGACTGTAGTCAGTAATTTGATCAATGACAGAGACACAGGAAATCTTTCACTATCTCTATGTCTTCATTGTCTACTTTAAAGTTATATAAGTAACCTGTGGCTATTACCTTTGTTTTCTTAATGGTAAACTGGAAGCCTGCCTTTGTACTTTCTTTTTTTGACTTTCTTCAGTAGTTGTTCCAAATTTTCTGCTAGTACTGTACAGTGAGCCCGCACCATACGCGAGCTCATTATAGGTGGCTTTCAGCTTATGCTGAAGCCGCCTGGCTATACAAACAATGGCACGTGCACCAAGCCCAAGCCACATTCTAACCAATGGGGCCTGAACATACACACGTTTTGCTTTACGCGGGGTGGTGGTGGTCTGGAACGGATCCCCCATGTAAAGCGAGGACCCACTGTAGTATGATGTCATCTGCATATCTTAAATGGTTGATATTCCTTACTCCAGTTTTCATGCCTCCTTCCTCCTAGTATAATCCTGTTTTACATATGATATGTTCAGCATACAAGTTCAACAGGTAAGGTGATAAAATGCAACCTTGCCTGACTGCCTTGCCAATTGAAAACCATTCATTTTCTCCATATTCTGTCCTGATAGTAAACCTTTTGTCCTGAGTACAGATTGCACATCAGGGTAATAAAATGTTGTGACACACCAATTTCTTTAAGAGCAATCCAAAGCTTTTAATGAGCTAATTTGGCCAACAATCAGGAATTCTGGGAGCTGAGGTCAAAGACATCTAGAGGACCAGTTTGGGAAATATTGATCTACACAATCAAAGAGTTTGCTATAATCTATAAAATACAGGTTTTTCTTGTTAAATTTTTGGTGCGCGCCATTATCCAACGTATGTTTGCAATATGATCCCTACTGCCTCTTCTTTTTCTGAACCCAGCTTGGACATCTGGCATGTCTTCCTCCATATGTGGTAAGAGTCATTATTGTACAATTTTGAGCATCACTTTGCTTGAATTGGAAATTAATGCAATGGTCCTGTGGTTACTACAATCCCTGGTGTCTCCTTTCATATGTTATCCATATTTTCTGACAGACTTTATTAGAACTTGAGTAGATTGTCTCTGTGCTCTAAAACAGCCCTATTGGTATGCCATCTGTTCCTAATGATTTATTTATTGCAAGTACTCTGAGTGCAGCTTCTACTACATTTTCTAAAATTGTTAAGATCATCATCAAATGATTCTTCCTTGAATTAATGTTATCTTTCAATCTCTTTTACATAGTTCTCAAGTATGTTGTTTCTACTGTCTTTTTATTTCTACTTGTGCATGCAATGTGTTCCCCTGCTGGTTGTAGAGCATCCTCACTCTTGGTTTAAATTTCCCTTTAATTTCTCTGATTTTGTGAAAGAGGTCTCTTTTTCCTTTTTTGTTGCCATCTATTATTTCTCTGCATATACATAATAGTCCTCTTTGTCCCTGCAGACAAGTCACTGAACATTCAAGGTTCTCACCCTATTTATCATCTGTGTTTAACTGCCTGAAGAGTTTTATCTGTTGACCATTGAAAGTTCTCTTTCTTTTTGGCTACAGATAGTGTTTTTTGCATTTTTCCCTTTTAGCATTTCTCTCTGAAATACAATGTCTCTGTCATGAGTCCAAAGTTCTTCTGGGTCCCAGTCAATTAGGCTTAATAGTTGTTTGTTGTTGTTGTTATTGTGTGCCTTCAAGTCATTTCTGATTTACAGTGACCCTAAAACAAACCTATTATGGGGTTTTCTTGACAAGATTTGTTCAGAGGAGGTTTGCCATTCCCTTCCCCTGAAGCTGAGAGAATGCTAAAAGGGAGAAATGCAAAAAGACACTATCTGTAGCCAAAAAGAAAGAGAACTTTCAATGGACAACAGATAAAAACTCTTAAAGCAGTTAAGCACAGATGATAAATAGGCTTAATAATGCAAATCTGTTTTTTACATTATCATTAAATTCTATGAGGATGTTCTCCAGGTTATATTTTGGCACAATTGGTTTAGTGTTCTTCTTTAGCTTTACTTTCATTTTTATATTAGCAGTGTGTGGTCTGTGCCACAGTCTGTTCCTAGTCTTGTTTTTGCAGAGAGTGGAACTTCTCCATCTTCTGCTTCCAATTATGTAGTCTATTTGATTTCTACATTACCCATCAAGTGATGTTCATGTTTACAATCACCTCTTTCAATGTTTGAAGTTGTTGGCCTCGCAAAATTCAATCAGTCGCTCTGTTTCATTTCTTGATCATAGGCCAAATTATTTGGTTCTGCTGTTTCCTGTTAGCCAGTGTAACTTACAGGATTTATTTATTTGTAAATATTTGGTTATGCAAGAGTCACAAAAATAAAACCATAAAAACAGCATCAAAACATCAAAACTATTAAGACCATATTAAAACGTTCAGACTTTAAAAGCCACTAAACCCACAATATGGTTTATTGACTATTTATGTCAATTCACACAATTCCTTTGAGTCATCCAAAGTATGTTTATACAACATCATATTATTTATTCCAGTTACAGTATCAAAGTCACATTACAAAGAGATTTGCTACAGTGAATTAAGACTAGCTCAAGATCCTGCTTCCAATTGTAACCAGACAGAAATTTCCAGTAAATCTACAAGTAAGGCACAAACACCCTGTTGTATTTTCTCTCCAGTGTAGAGGTCCTGCTTCTGTACATGCTGGTTCCATTCAGTTATCCTGGGTAATAGCACTGGTAGGCCTTTTCCAGTAATCTTAAAGTACTACTCACATTATTTCAGAAATCTATCTCCTGACTTCCTGACACTTATTTTGCATCCTAACTTTCAACCCATTTTCTCACCACCCCATTTTTAAAAAAATGCTTTTGGTTTTCTTATATTGCCCTTCTGCATCCATAGGGGTTTCTGTTGTACACTTTTTGACATTTAAGGAAACTATCCACATTTGAAAAGAGACCCTATTGAAATTATTCCAGACTAGGGTGAAATATGGGGAATTTAATGCACAGTGTAGAGAGGATGAAACAAAACAAGAAATGTAGGGGAGGAAACAAACACATTCCATCGGCTAAATATATAAAAAGACCACCTGCCCTTTCGATCCCTGTCCATCGTGGCTGGCCATCCAGGGAGGTGAGGCAACTTTGAAGTTACTACAATCCATAATCATTGCCTCCCTTAGGGAAGGTTGTTTTCCATCGAGCTTGAAATTGGCAGTGGTGAAACCCATTCTAAAGAAACCTTCCCTTGATCCCCTGGACAAAAACAATTACTGGCCAGTATCTCTTCTTCCCTTTTTGGGTTAGGTGATCGAGAGGGCGGTTGCAAACCAGCTCCAAGCAGTCTTGGATGACACCAATTATCTCAATCCATTTCAAACTGGCTTCAGGTCGGGATACGGAGTGGCGACTACCCTGGTCGCCTTGGCTGATGATCTCCGTCTGTGCATTGACGGGAAGTGTGGCCCTGTTGGTGCTCTTGGACATCTCAGCAGCCTTCGATACCATAGACCAGGGGTAGGCAACCTTTTTGAGCTGGGGGCCGGGTTGACAAAATTTTCAAATGGTGGACACTTTTTTTAAAAAAAGTGGAGGACACGCGAAAAAATTTGCTGATTTTTAAAAATATGTTAATATAAATGCATGTTTCTGAGGCTTCTATAGACAATTGCCCTCCTTGCCCCTGCGCGTGAGGCCAAAGGCCCCGGCGGCAATCGGCGGCAGGACCGGGCTGGGGCCGGTCCCAAGGCCTCGCCGGGCCACATCCGGCCCGCGCGCCGCAGGTTGCCTACCCCTGCCATAGACCATGGTATCCTTCTGGAATGCCTGAGAGAGTTGGGAATCGCTGGCTCTGCCTTGCAGTGGCTATGTTCCTACCTCTCGGGCAGATTCCAGATGGTGATGCTGGGAGACAGCTGTTCCTCTATGAGAGCTGACATCTGGCATCTTTCAGGGTGCCATTCTGTCCCCCATGCTGTTTAACATTTACATGAAGCCGCTGGGTGAGATCATCCGGAGACATGGGGCGGGGTGTTATCAGTACGCTGATGATACCCAAATTTATTTCTCTATGTCTAGGACTGTTTCAGTGACCAAGGAGGGCATCTCCCCCCTGAATGACTGCCTGAAGTTGGTAATGGATTGGATGAGGGAAAATAGACTTAAGCTGAATCCAAATAAAACAGAGGTACTCCTGATAGGTAACCCCAATCTGGGTATGGAGGTAAGTTCGCCAGTTCTAGATGGGGTCACACTTCCCCTGAAAGACTGCGTCCGCAGCTTGACGGTGCTCCTGATTCGTTGCTTCAGCTGTCTTCTCAGATTGATGCGACAGCCAGGAGTGCCTGTTATCGTCTTGACTTCTGCAATGCGCTCTACATGGGGCAACCTTTGTGCCACGTCTGGAAGCTTCAATTGATACAAAACATGGCAGCCAGACTGGTTACCGGAAAATCCAAGTTCAACCATATTACACCTATTTTAAAATCACTACATTGGCTGCCTATTAGCTCCCGGGCACAGTACAAGGTGTTGGTTATCACCTATAAAGTCCTACATGGCCTGGATCCAGTCTACTTGAAGGAACGGCTCCTCCCATACAATCCTTCCCGTACACTCTGATCCTCCGGGAAAAACCTTTTACAATGTAGAAAGACCAGACTGGCGGTGGCCTCCCGGAGGTCCTTCTCTGTCACCGCTCCAAAAACCTGGAATGACCTGCCGGAAGAGATTCGCCAACTATCCTCACTCAAGGCTTTTAAAAAGGCAACAAAAACCTTTCTCTTCTGGCAGGCCTTCCCCGATTGATAATGTCCAGAACCATTTGAATCCCCCTCCTTTTATTATTTTCCTTTCATTATTTTTCTTATTTGCGGTTTCTTTTTGTTTTAATTTTGATGTATTGTTATGTGCTTTTTAACCATGTTTTACTG
>NC_056523.1:143727652-143788994 GCF_019175285.1 Sceloporus undulatus | reverse complement strand
AAAAAACCTTTCTCTTCTGGCAGGCCTTCCCCGATTGATAATGTCCAGAACCATTTGAATCCCCCTCCTTTTATTATTTTCCTTTCATTATTTTTCTTATTTGCGGTTTCTTTTTGTTTTAATTTTGATGTATTGTTATGTGCTTTTTAACCATGTTTTACTGTTTAATTTTATAGCTGGGAGGGAGGGTTGGGCCGGGGTCTTGTGGGGCTTGTTGTTTTTATTATTGTGTATTGTATGAACTTTGTTGTTACCCGCCTCGATCCTCAAAGCGGAAGAGGCGGGATATAAATAAATATTTATTATTATTATTATTAATAGATGGTTCAGAAAAATGTAGATGGGTGTTACACAATGAACAAATGGAGTCTGCTAAGCTCATGTGAGAACTATTCGGAATGCTTGCACTAGGAAGAGTATTTTTGACTGCAACGTTTGTTTATCTGTACAGTTCCAATGACTGACAAATGCCTTGTTATACAGTAGTATTAAAATGTGATATAGAGCCAGAGTAGTGTTTGAGCCTTGAGCTATGATTCTGAAGGACAGGGCTCAACAAGTCACATAGGCGGGTTACAGAGCACCAAAAAGAGGTGCCAGGGAGGCGCCTCTCCTTGCTCTGCAACAGCGACGCTGCTGTGCAGCAAGAAAACCACCAGAGACGGTGCCCTGCAAACCACTAGAGTTGGCGCGATGGCATTGCAGCTGTGCAGCGCTGTTTGGACACTGCACTGCTGCGATATCATAGCTGTCCGTGCCATGTGGATGGTGCTGCGCAGCTGCAATGTCCTCGTCACATGCTAGGGTTACGGGGCATGTGTATGCGTCACCCCGAGATAACCCTAGCACGTTACCATGACGCCGCAAAGGGCCGGTATGTCCCGGGCCATACTTTCACCTCAGAGAAGGGCAAAGGTAAACCCTCTCTGAACAAATCTTGCCAGGAAAATCCTACCTTAAGGTAGCTATGTGTCAGAAACAGCTTAAAGGCACATAACAATAACAACAGTGTAATATATTTACCAAAAACAATATGGGGTTTGACATTACATTTATTAAACAATGTATTATCTTAAACCTACTATTCATATGCCTACATTAATTATTAGATCTTTTTAGCTTTATGAGATTAGACCCTCTCTTCACTAAGGAAGGCTGAACAGTGAAATATTGGGTTTTTTTTAAAAACCTACTTTTTATCAAGTTAAACTCAATTATAGCTGGTAATGTTCTGTTGTTGTTATTGTTGTGCGCCTTCAAGTCATTTACAACTTATGGCGACTCCTATCATTTTATTTTTTTTTTGCAAGATTTGTTCAGAGGATGCTTGCCATTGCCTTCTCCTAAGGCTAAGAGAGTGTAACTCACCCAAGGTCACCCAGTAGGTTTTATGGCCAAGCTGGGAATCAAACCATCTTCTCCAGAGTTGTAGTCCAGCATTCAAACCATTACACCATGCTAGTTCTCTTGTTCTGCTACTGGGGATGAAAAAATACGAGTAGTTTTCTGTGGAATTTTTCAATACTTTTTTTGCACTAAATCCACTTCTCTCTAATTAAAGTGGACATTTAACCAATGACCTTCAATGTTTCACAAAATAGATATTATCCATTTACTTAGAATTGATTAACATCTATGTGTTATGTTGACACCCTGATCTTGTACAGCCAGAAAAACAATAGAATAGGACACATATCAGAATTACCCTCAGTCTCATCTATATCAATTAATAATTTTCCTCCAATACCATTCAGGGACTTTAAGTGAAACATCAGTATTATAAAACTGTTTACAAAGCATTGTCAATTTATACAGAATTATCCAGTTCTCATGTATCTTTGTGAGTACTGACTCTACTCTTTTGCAGTATTGGGCAAATTAAAGTTTTTCTGCATCCTCTCCAACAGCTTCTTTAAAAAATCTAGACCAGAGATTGTGGTAATGGTGATGTGAGATAAATGCTAGGATGTTCCTAGAGAGTTTAGTTGCAGTACATCTGTGGAACTTATCCTGGGGGGAGGAGAAGTGCCAGGAACAGGTAATGAAGGGTGAAGGGCAGGACAAGGAACAACGTGGGCATTGGAGAGTCCCCTCAGATAAGAACAAAAACATCAGAAAATCCCAGGTTTTGTTTCTGTCCAAATAAATTTAATTTTGGAGATCTGCATGGTCTTCTTCATTCCAGAGTATTTTCTGAGAACATCCAGCATTATCAAGGACTTTTCATTCCTACTTCCCAGGTCATCTTAAATTAACCCTGTATTTCCTGAAATGAAATGTATCTTTACTTGGCTGTCCATTTGTACACTATTATTCCGTATTTAGTTAAGATGGCTGCCATCAGTAAGCGCAGATATTGTTTGCAGGACATAGATTCAACAGAAAACATGTGAGGGAGAGGGGACTGTTTGCACCAAAACAAAATGATTCTAATTTTAATTGGTGCAATACTGCTAAAGCACTTTAGCACTTTCAATATAACTCCTGAAAAAGAATAAGAATAAAGAAGGCTTAGTGGAAATTGGTGAAAACCACTTTCTAAAGTGTTGCATGAGAATCTAGGGAGTTTATCAGACTGAGCCTGGAACGGGCCCAGTGCGTTTTAAACGTGCACGCATGTGGGCACGCACAGAATGGAATGGGGCCACGAACCCCATTTTTAGCGTGCAGTAAAATGGAGTTCTTGGCCCCATTTTGTTCCGTGCATGCCCGCGCATGTTTAAAACGCACTGGGCCCGTTCCAGGGCCAGTCCGATAAACTCTACTATGTGAAATGTGATCAGTGGTATAGGGAGGAGGAGGAACACAAAGGCTATGAGGGAAACTCAGGGTTATTTCAATAAAGACCTTGGATGCAAACCTGAGAATATGCAGTTAAAATCAAAACAAAAAGAACTGGAACCTCTCGATACTTCCAGAGATGTTTCTTTCTTTTCAGTGAGCTTAAAGATTGTTAAAAGGGTTCAGGGAGATTATTTTTCCAAAGTTCTTTTCTAAAACAGTTAGTGATATTACGGTAATCAAATTCTAAAATAGTCTGTATCAAGTCAGAGAGAAATTTTATCTGCCTGACTTAGTGCCTGACTCCTTAGGTCTAAGGAGTTGCATATTAAGTCATCTCTCATGTACTAAATATTTCAAAATACATACATGTAACTGAACTAGCTGCTGAGCAGTGGTGGCTCTGAAGGACAATATTAAGATCCCAAGAAAGATGGCAGAGTGGGTTCTGAGCTTGCATCAAGTCATCTCTTTATTTATCTGAATTGACTCCTACTCAACAACTCCTTGAGAAAACCTACAATAAAAAAAAAACAAAAATCTAAGTTTCAATCAATTACGGGGAAATAGATACACTGCAATAAACCAAACACCTTTATATTTAAAAAGAAAACCCTGAATTATCAGTAAAAACTTGGCAAAACAGTATAGTCTTTACCAACTGTCAAAAAGCCAGCCTGATGTCCTTGGGAAGGAAATTCCACAACCCAGGGGCTGCTATACACTGCGCCATCTCAAGTCTTTACCAGCTCTCTTCAGAAGTATGACAGCATGACTCCTAAGATGACGAACACCTGAAGTATGACACCTAAGGTGATAAACATTCTGTTGAACTTGGTAAAAACAGCAGCACAGCTAGAGAAGGGTGTTATAAGTTCAGTAGACCTTTGCCTTTTAATTGCCCCTTTCTTTTTCCATTCTTCAAAGAGACTGTTTTACTTTACCCAAGTTTCTGCCCATTCATCACTCCCCAAGAGTTCTATGTCTTTTAACTATATATGCTCTTTGCTAGTGAAAAATTCTATTAAGTAATGGCATTTTGAAAATTTGCCAACAAAAACTTGCTTACTAGACTATATTACCTATTTTGACTCTCTGTGACCAATGACAATTATATATATTTAAAACTGCTACTTAGCACTTAGATTTAAGCACACATAGTTACTGGCTGCAATCCAATGCTTTGAAGAAGCTATTTCATTTATAAGTGTATATATGTCTGTGTTAGATTTGACTACTGTTTTTAATTAGTTATTTTTTTAATATGCAACAATTTTTCATATAACTTCCCGTTGCCTTGGTATTAAACATCAAACAGTTTCCATATTGAGATCTATACCAATAGAAGCACATAGGGGAAATGCAGTGTAAGACTCAGAAATAAAATCTATTATCACAGAACACTTTAAAAAGTAGTTCATGTCAACATGGTTAAAACACATACAGTGTGCATGCATCATGTGTGGGCGCATTATACACTGCTTTCAGCATACGCTGAAAACAACAATGGAAGAAGTGGCACCGTGTGCTGGAAGGAACCATGGTGCACACGTGCCATCACACCACCAAGAGCATGAGCCCCATTATTTCTAATGGGGCTCAAGCATACATGGAATTTTTTTACGCTGGGGGGGGGGAACAGATCCCCCACGTAAAAGAAGGGACCACTGTAGTTGGGAATGGAAGGTGTTACTATGTCAAGTGCCAGTGAACTAAAACATACTTCTGAGTAGACATAGATAGGATTTCTTTGTTAACCACACTCCTGTATTACCAAATCATTGTTTTGCATTTTCTGACAACTGGTGGATCATAATGTTTTGCCTTTATATTTGAATGTTCAAGTGTTTTATGTACATGGAATCCCTAGAACCTTGTCTAATAAACTAGGAAGGATGAGATTCCTTCTGTGTGAGTTGGCTTCTTCTGAAAAAGAATGAGGCATAAGGGAGCAAGACACAACTTAGAAAAAAACACTAGGGACATGTTGAATCAGTTGTGTGGAAGTGATGTGGCCTGATCTGAGAGAACACCGAGGAAAGAAGGAAGGTCAGAAAAAAATAGCTAAAATAGTGCTGGTACTGTGTTTTATTCTGTTGATCACATAAATACCAAGTAGTTATTTTCCACTTCAGTAGCTGGTATCGTAAGAGTTATGCTAGAGTTCCATGAGTCACAAGTGGAATAACACTGGCAGTATAAAGAAGATCTGTTGTTTATCTGAATGTCTATCACTGGCAGTGTGAAATACCTTTTCTGAGTATTTTCCCACTAGTAATCCAAAAAAAGTTATACAGTGGGCCTTTGGTATCTGCTAGTCCAGGACCCCCCATGAATACCAAAGTCTGTGGATGATCAAAATTCATTAATTATAATGCCAGTTTTATATAAAATGGCAAAATCAAGGTTTGCTTCATGGAATTTATATGGTATTTTTCTTATTCTAAAGATGTGTGTGGTTGAATTCATGGATAAAAAAAAATCCATGGATACAGAGGGCCAATTTGTAACTGCTGTCTGTTGATGCTTGGCTCTCTAGCTTTTGTAAGTGTTGGAGCACTGTCATGATATATAGAATTTAGGGAGAAGGTTAGTAACAATGAACTCTGAGGGCACCTTCACTCATGACAAATTTACTAACGGACTATCTTCTGTCAGAAATTGCAGGTTATCCATGTGTAAATCCATCTCATGCGATAAACATATCTCCTCTGAAGTATATCCATGCTATAAGCACTTTGACAATATTAGAGTAGTCTATCATGTATTATATACCTATGGCAAAATGGACATGCATGCATTTGTGTCAAACTGATGGTGTTAAGTATCAAACAATTTTTTTGAGAATGTGAAAGCTTGCTAATTATGTACTGACATTTGAACTGGATCTTACATGGCTATTCTCATAAAGTAGTTTAGATTTTATATGGAAGTGATCTCTTCCCAAAAAGACCTTAAAAACATTAAGGATTAATTTATGCTCAAAAGGAACTGGACCAAAATCTTGACATGAAAATGGAGGAAGAGCACATTGTTTATATGCATGTCTTGCATGACTTGTACTACTACTGTTTTACAGTACCTCTGTGCAGAGTGTCACATTATTGCAACCACCTTGTGAAGTGATTTCTATGAATACCATGCTACAGATGGATGGCAAAAGAAAGCTGAGAAAGAGAGTGGCTTGTCCAAGGTTATGAAGATTAACCTTCTTGAATGGAACTTCAAGGCTCCTAGATCGGTTCAACTTTCTTCACTAGCTCTCTAAGACAGCGAGTGTATTTGGTTTTTTATAGAGGCTAAAGGGTGCAAGCAATATTGTTCTCAAAAATCTACAACATAGACTCCAACCATACACAGAGAGAGAAATCTCAGAGGTCCAAGTGGAGTTCAGGAAAGGAAGAGGCACTAGGGACCCCACTGCAAACATACGATGGATAATGGAGCGCACCAGGGAGTTCCAAAAGAAAATAAGCATGTGCTTTATAGTCTATAGCAAAACCTTTGACTGCATAGCTCATGAAAGGCTATGAAACACCCTTAAAGACATGGGAGTGCCAACACATCTTATAGTCCTGATGATGAATCTGTACTCAGGATGAGAGGCTACTGTCAGAACAAAACATGAAGAAACAGAATGGTTTCCAATTGGCAAAGGAGCCAGACAAGGCTGCATCTTATCACCCTACTTGTTCAACTTATATGCAGAACATATTGTAAGAAAAGCAGGTTTGGACACAGAAGAACGAGGAGTGAAAATAGGAGGAAGAAATATCAACAATCTGAGATATGCAGATGACACCATATTACTAGCAGAAAACCTCAAAGACCTGGAACAACTACAGTACTAAGAAGCATCAAGGATGAAAATGCAAAGGTAGGCCTATTGTTGAACATAAAGAAAACAAAAATAATGACCACAGAGAACCTACATAAATTTGAATTAGACAATGAATAAAAATAGTAAAAGAATTCTCATATCTGGAATCAAACATTCATAGAAATGGAGACTGCAGCCAGGAAATCATAGGAGGATTAAGAATGGGAAGGGCAGGTATGAAAGAACTAGAGAAGATCCTAAAATGCAAGGATATACAACTGAGCACAAAAGTTAGAATCATACAAGCCATTGTATTCCCTGTTGCCATGTATGGATCTGACAGATGGACAGTTAAGAAGGAGAATAGGAGGAAAATCAACTGATTCGAAATGTGGTGCTGGAGAAGAGTGCTAAGGATTCATGAACAGCCAAAAAGACCAACAAATGAGTCCTGGAGCAGATCAAGCCAGAAATCTCACTAGAAGTCAAGATGACAAAACTCAGATTGTCGTATCTTGGACACATCTTGAGAAGGCATGAATCATTGGGAAAAATAGTAATGCTAGGAAAGGCAGAGGGAAGTAGAAAGAGGGGAAGGCCGCTGATAAGATGGATGGACTTCATTAAAGAGGACACAAGTATGGGTTTACAGGAGTTGAACAGAGGAGTGGAGGACAGGGTATTTTGGAGATGTCTCATCAGCAGAGTCGCAGTGGGTTGAGATCCACTCGAGGGCAGTTAACAACAAAGGGTGCCAGTCTTTACCTCTCCTAACAGTTTCTGCATCTGTATTACCTGTCAGGTAGATGTTCGACAGGGTGGGCTTGGTAAAAGCACAGAAGTTCCCCTCCTGAAGGCTGCAGTGCTTGGTCATCTGCAGGGATGCACAAGTCGTAAGTCATTTAAGACTAAATGCTGTGCAGGGGAGAAAGTTTAATTAATTTATTTGTTTATGGGGGGGGGGGGCAACCTGAGGAAACATACCATACTGAGAGGGAAGAGCTCCCTCTGCGAAAGGCAAAAACAAAAAGACTTCTGTTAGCTATTCTGTTAGCCATCAGAGGGGATTCACCCAGTTTATGTGCCTTCAAGTCATTTCTGACAGGTGACCCTATAATGGGGTTTTCTCGCAAGCATTGTTCAGAGAGGTTTGCATTGGCCTTCCTCCCAGGAGGCTGAGAGTGTGTGACTTGCATAAAGGTCACCCAGTGGGTTTCCATGGCCAAATGGGAATTTGAACCCTGGTCTCCATCCAAAGTGGTAACGCTCAAACCATACTACACCACATGGGTTCCTTCCCCAACCCAAATGCGAAGAGGGGTGTGCATGTATGTGTGTGTGTGTGTATATGTGCATGTGTTTTATATATAAACACACACACAATCTCTTAGCAGACCTTTTATTGAAGAAATGTAGTGAAATTAGTGGACGTTTCATTATGGATATTTCATTTCAGATATTTGTATGTACACACACAAATATTATATAAACTTGTAAATAGGTGTGTGTGTGGATCTTAAATGAAATATCTATCCATCATGAAAGGTCCACTATATTTCTTCAATGAAAGTTCCCCTGGAAGGAATACACACACACACACACACACACACACACTATCTTAAATGAAAGGTGTATTAGAAGGAATATATACTATGAATATATATATATATATATATACACACACACACACCACACACACACACAGACTTACACGCTTTCTTCAATGAAAGGTCTACTGGAAGGAATATACTGTATATGTATATATATTATGAACACACACACAGTCTTCAACGAAAAGCCTACAGGAGTGTGTGTGCTCCCTCTGCCTCCGCGGAGGCCACTCTCCTTCTTCACTGAGGAGCCATGATGGAACGGAATAGTCCCTGCCGGCCGCCGGGGCCCTCTCTCTCTCTCTCTCTCTCTCTCTGGGGCTGAGGCGACAGGGGCGGTATCCTGAGCGGCAGCCACGCCCTCCGCCTGGGCCGTCGGGCCCCCTCCCTCCCTCCCTCCCTCCGCAGAGAGCGAGCGGGCGAGCGAGCGAAGCCGCCGCCGGCCGCTTGCTTCCCAGGGACTCGCAGGGCCAGGGGGGCGGCGTGGGGCCCGCGGGCGGCGGTGGGCAGGGGGGGCGGGGAAGATGGCGGGCGCCGTCGGCGGCGGCGGCGGGGGGGGCTCCTCCTCCTCCTCCTCGGTGTCGGTGCTGGCCCCGAACGGGCGTCGCGTGACGGTGCGCGTCGGCCCCAGCACCGCCTTGCTCCAGGTGGGTCTGTGGCCCCAGGAGACGGCGAAGAAGAAGAGCGCGGATGAGTCCCTCCTCTGGGGAGGGTGAGGGGGCCCTTGGTTGGGGGCGGAAGAGCGCCGAAAGAGAGGCCCCTCTTGATCGCCCGGGGCGCAGGGGCTCCTGGGGAGGAGGGCACTTTGTGGCGGCGACAGGGGCTGCTGCGGCGGTTAAAAAGGGGTCTCGCTCGGGATGTATTTCCCGAACTGCGTGCGGATGCAGCCTCGGCCTCCATTTTGTGTGGCAGCTGAGGGGAGAGCGCTCGCTCGCTCGCTCGCCCGATTCGTTTATATTCCGGGCCTTCCTTCTTCACTGTTGGGCAGCACCTTCTGCTGAGTCGGGGCCTGCAACCCTTCCCACTGTATATACTTCATGTCCCCGGGGGGCAGCAGGGGTGGGCAGACTCAAGGTTTCCTGGGCTGCAGCCACACTGGAGAAATAACCCGGTTTGGCACCGCTTTAACTGTTTTCTGGCTCAGGGCTATGGAATTCTGGGAGTTGGCGTTTGTTGTGGGCCCAGACAGAGCCCCACAACAAACTCCAACTCCCAGAATTCCATAGCAGAGAGCCACATGGCGTTAAAGCGGTGCCAAACCGGGTTATTTCTCCAGTGTGGACTACTTTCCTTTTCACTACAATATCAGTCTGTAGAGAGATCTTGTGGCACCTTTGAGGCTCACCGAAAGAAAGAAGTTGGCAGCAGGAGCTTTCCTGGGCTTCAGAGGCAGATCCAAAAGCTCAAGCTGCCAACTTCTTTCTTTCAGTGAGCCTCAAAGGTGCCACAAGATCCCTCTATGTACTGATTCTACAGACTAACACCACGGCTATCTCTTTGAATACTACAATATCAAGGCCTACTAAGGGCAGAAAAAGGTATAGACCCATGCCTCAGAGGAGACACAGATCTGTAGGCTTCACCAATAAGGTGCCAGTGAGGTCAAGCGTTTGCTTTTAAGGTGGTCTCTCCACATTCCCTGGAGTTGGGGATGAAGGACCCCCATGAATGTGGAAAATCCACAAATACATAAAACACTATTCATTATACCTGAGAGAACACCACTCTAGGAATCTCCAGGTCCTCCAGTGCAACATTTTAATCATACCCACAAATACAGTTGTCCCTCCGTATTTGCTAGGGTTAGGGGAACAAGACCCCCGTCAATATGGAAAAACCGCAAATAACAAAAACACTGTTTTAACCTGAGAGGACACTTCCCTAGGAATCTCTAGGTCCTCCAGTGCAACTCTGTGGTCAATGTCCAACATACACTGACCATAGAATGGCACTGGAGTAGCTACAAATGGTCTTTCAGTGCAACTTTTATTTAAAGTTGACCACAGAGTTGCACTGGAGGACCTAGAGATTCCTAGAGAGAACATATTAATGAAATCCGTGAATAATCAAATCTGCAAATATCAAAGCCGCAAATTTGGAGGGATGACTGTAATCATATCCGCAAAAGTCAAAGCTGCAAATATGGAGGGCCAACTGTAGTATCAAAATTTATCTTACTTCTCACAAAATCAACTCCCGGTGCTCTCTTCCATCTCAGCGACCTATATTTCAAAAATAGGTGGTGAGCTATCTTATTGCTGCTGTTAAACTATTGGCATTCAAAACCCTTTGCCAATCTACTGGAAAGCTTCCAGAGATGGGCCAGTTAATCGTAATCCATCACCCCATTACCCCTGTACTAGATGCGAGGAGACAAAATAAAAGCTTTCTGATGGGAGTCAGTTGTGACTGAAAAAAATATTAAGTCATTTGATTTGGCCTTCTTCTTCAGCTTTATTTCTATTTTGGATATTTGTAGTTTGCGGTCTGTGCCATAGTCTGCACCTGGTCTCATTCTTGTCTTCAGAACGGAGCTTCTCCATCTTACGTTAGCTGTTTAATTTATTTGGCTTTTGTGTTGAACATCTGGTGATATCCACATCTACAGCCTTCCCTACGGTTGTACAATCAAGATATATGCAAAAAATAGATTGTTGGTTTTGACAAAATTTGATCAAGCATTCAACTAGACTAGATCCACTGAACTGATGGAACTTGTATAAATGTTGACCTACCAAGTTCCCATTGATTCAGTGTATCTAGTCTAGTTGGGCTGACAACTGGGTTTAGGCCCATGAATGTACATAGTAAATTATTTCATTATGCTTCTTAATTCACACAGTTATTTACAGGAATACAGGGGACAATGGAATATTTAAAAAGAATTAAACTTAATCCACTGAATGTTTGTTCGAGTCCCAACTCACTATTTGGTGCAAATCTTTCCAGCTTTTCTAGAAATATAATAATAATAATAGTTTATTTATATGTTGCCGCCTCTCCTGAATAGATTGAGGCTGGATTACAACCCATAAAATACATACAGGAACACATCAGTAAAACAGTATTAACATCCAGGGACTTGTTTGTGGTGTGATTGCAGAATGCATACTTTCCTTCACATATTTATACCGTTTTATCTGTTTGCCACTCTGAAATTATTGTTAAAAAGTTAAGATAAGGATATTTTAATAAATACATTATAAAATAAATTATAAAATAGTTGTCATTTTGTTGGAGAAAGTTGTCAGAGGAGGGATCTCTCTACTTCACATAGTTTCAGTTGGCACTACAGATTAGGGCCTCCACTAGCATAGAAAGAGGAGTATATTCCAGTGGTTAATGTAAACAAGCCATCTTCATGAAGCATCTGGATTATACAGTGGTACCCCGGGATACGAACGCGCCGCGATACGAAATTTCCGGGTTACGAAAAAAAAACAATTAATTAATTATTTCCGGGTTACGAAGGTTTCCCCGGGTTGCGAAAAAAGCCGGCGCTATTTTAAATGGAGCCGCGGCGGAGCCGCGGCTTTTCCCCCATTAGCGCCTATGGGGATTCAGCTAACGAAAGACTTCCGGGTTACGAAAATGGCGCCGGAACGAATTAATTTCGTAACCCGGGGGTCGACTGTACTGTGTTTCAGAATGAGTAACAACTCTACATTTCCATTAACATGCTCTCTTCCCCCCCTCCTCAGGTCCTGGAAGAAGTTTGCAGGAAGCAGGATTTCAGTCCCAGTGAATATGACTTGAAGTGAGTCTGGACTATTAATTTGTTTACAGCTTGGCATTCAGCTGTGTGAAAGTTAATCCTGTGAGTCTAGCCAATTGATCTTTGACAGGGAGGTTCAAAAAGTCATCTTAGTTAAGTAGCTTGAGTGTCATGGAGTGTTAGTATTTCCACTCCTTTGTTTTTAACTGCAATTAAGTAGACTTTGATTTATGGCAACCTTATGAATGAGAGTCCTCCAAGTCACCTAAGTCTTACATACTCAGAGCTGTGGGCTTCTTTGAAAGAGTATATCCATCTGTAATGGGGTCTTCCTCTTTTCCTCCTGTCTTCTAACTTAACAAGCATTATTGTCTTTTTTAGTGAATCATATGTTCTCATGAGATGGCCAAAGTACAACGGTCTCAGTTAGTCATCTTGGTTTCTGCGGGGGGTGGGGGGTGGTAGGCTTGATTTGCTCTTTCTTGTTAATTGCCTTCGGGTTGATCTCAACCCATGGCAACCCTGTGGATGGGACATCTCCAGGCCTCCCTGTCCTCCATTGTTCTGGTTAGTTCCTGCAAAGCCATATCCCAGACCTCCGTAATAGGGTCCCTCCATCTACTATGCGGCCTTCTTCTCTTTCTACTTCCCTCCACTTATCCTAGCGTTATTATTTTTTCAGTGAGTTCTGACTTCTCATGATGTGCTCTAAGTACGACAGGTTCAATTTTGTCATCTTGGCTTCCAGGGAGATTTCTGGCATGATCTTCTCTAGGACTCTTTTATTTTGTCTTTTTGGCTGGCCATAGAATCCTCATCACTCTTCTCTAGCACCACATTTCAAATGAATTTATTTTCTTCCTGTCTTCATTCTTAACTGTCTAGCTCTCACATTCATACATAGGTAATACAATGGCTTGTACGATTCTAATTTTTTTACTCATTTGTATATCTTTGCATTTTAGGATCTTTGCTAGTTCTTCTGTGGGATCTCTCTCTCCATGTTTGGTTGGAGTCTATGTTGCAGAATTTTGGACATAATTTTGCTTGCTTGGGAGATTACTCCTGTGGTCATATGCTTGCTGCAGTCTCCTTTTTTGTGAATGGGGATGTATATTGATCGTTTCCAATCTGTTGGATATAGTTTTGTTTTCCATATCTGTTGACATATTCAGTGCGCCCGCATTATACGCGGACTTGAGCGTATGCGCTCAAGCCGCGCGAGGCGCAAGGGGCGGCGTGTTCCATTCAAATGAATGGGGCATGTGCCCATGGCACGTGCGCACAAGCCCCATTCAAATGGATGGGGCTCGAGCATAGGCGGAATTCGCCTTACGCGGGGTGGGCGGAACGGATCCCTCGCGTAAGGCAAGGGTCCACTGTACTAGTTAGCACTATAGTTGACTGTCAGTGTGGATTGCAACAGTTTGATATGCCCTTTGTTGTTGTTGTTGTTGCGTGCCTTCAAGTCATTTCTGACTTATGATTACCTTAATGTGAACCTATCACAGGGTTTTCTTGGCAAGTTTCTTCAGAGGGGGTTTGCCATTGCCATCCTCTTTGGCTGAGAGAGTGTAATTTGTCCAGGGTTACCCAGTGGGTTTTCATGACTGAGCTGGAATTCAAATCTTGGTCTCCAGAGTCAAAGTCCAATGCTCAAATCCATTGGCTATCAGGGCCCATTTATTTATCTCTTCAGCAGCCCTCTTCAGCAGCCCTCAGAACTCTTCTCCAGCACATTTCAAATGTTGATTTTCTTCCCATCAGTTTTCTTCACTGTCCAGCTTTCACAACCATACATAAAAATGAGAAATATGATGGCATGGACAATTCTAACTTTAGTATTCAGTGATATATTTTTACACTTCAGGATCTTGTCTAATTCCTTCATAGCTACCCTTCCAAGTCCTAGTCTTCTGATTTCTTGATTTTGGTCTCCATTCTAATTAATGATTGGTCCAAGGTATGAAGAATTTTGAACTGTTTCAGTGTCCTCATCATCTGCTTCAAAGTTTTGTAGATCATCTGTGGTCATTATTTTTGTGTTCTTAATGACTGTAACCTGGCCTTTTCAGTTTCTTCTTTGATTTTGTTCAGTAATTGTTCCATGTCTTCACTGTTTTCTGCTCATAGTATGGTGTTATTTGCATATCTTGAAAAACCTCCAGTTTTTATATCTTCTCTCTCCTAATTTAATTCTGCTTTAGGTATGATATGTATAGTAGATGAATTAAACAGGGTGATAAAATGCAACCTTGCCTGATCCCCTTACTAATTGGAAACCATTCTGTTATTCTGAATGTGTCCTAACAGTAGCTTCTTCTCCTGAGTACAGGTTACACACAAGGACAATCAGATGTTATGGCATACCCATTTTTTAAAGGGTGATCTGTAGTTTAGAATCATAGAATCATAGAGTTGGAAGAGACCGCAAGGGCCATCCAGTCCAACCCCCTGCCATGCAGGAAATCCAGATCAAAGCATCCCCGACAGATGGCCATCCAGCCTCCGTTTGAAGACCTCCAAGGAGGGAGACTCCACTACACTTTGAGGAAGTGTGTTCCACTGTCGAACAGCCCTTACTGTCAGGAAGTTCCTCCTAATGTTGAGGTGGAATCTCTATTCCTGCAGCTTGCATCCATTGCTCCGGGTCTTAGTCTCTGGAGCAGCAGAAAACAAGCTTGCTCCCTCCTCAATATGACATCCCTTCAAATATTTAAACAGGGCTATCATATCATCTCTTATCCTTCTTTTCTCCAGGCTAAACATACCCAGCTCCCTAAGTTGTTCCTCATAGGGCATGGTTTTAAAACCCTTCACCATTTTAATCGCCCTCCTTTGGACATGCTCCAGTTTCTCAATGTCCTTTTTGAATTGTGGCACCCAGAACTGGACACAATATTCCAGGTGGGGCCTGACCAGAGCAGAATATAGTGGCACTATTACTTCCCTTGATCTAGACACTATACTTCTATTGATGCAGCATAAAATTGCATTGGCCTTGTTAGCTGCCGCATCACACTGTTGACTCATGTTCAACTTGTGGTCTACTTGGACTCCTAGATCCCTTTCACATGTTGTCTCCTTAAGCCAGGTGTCCCCCATCCTATATCTGTGCATTTCATTTTTTCGCCCTAAGTGCAGTACCTTACATTTCTTCCTGTTGAAATTCATTTTGTTAGCTTTGGCCCAGCTTTCTAGTCTATTCAGGTCATTTTGAATTTTGATCCTGTGCTCTGGAGTATTAGCTATTCCTCCTAATTTGGTGTCATCTGCAAATTTGATAAGTATGCTCCCAATTCTGTCATCCAGGTCATTGATAAAGATGTTGAATAACACTGGGCCCAGGACAGAGCCCTGTGGGACCCCACTGGTCACTTCTCTCCAGGATGAAAAGGTGCCATTGTTGAGCACCCTTTGGGTTCGTCTGGTCAACCAATTACAAATCCACGCAACAGTTGCCTTGTCTAGCCCATATTTTACAAGCTTGTTTTCAAGAATGTCATGGGGAACTTTGTCAAAGGCCTTACTGAAATCAAGATATATTATATCCACAGCATTCCTTTCATCTAACAAGGTGGTAACTTTATCAAAGAATGAGATTAGATTTGTCTGGCATGACTTCTTTCTCTGAAACCCGTGTTGACTTTTTGTTATTATGGCATTGCTTTCTAGATGTTCACAGACACTCTTTTTAATGATCTGCTCCAGAATCTTTCATGGTATTGATGTCAGACTAACTGGACGATAATTGTTTGGATCCTCTTTTTTTCCCTTTTTGAAGATGGGGACAACGTTTGCCCTCCTCCACTCTGCTGGGACGTCTCCTGTTCTCCAGGAATTTTCAAAGATTATTGCCAATGACTCCGATATTACATTTGCCAGTTCTTTTAATACCCTTGGATGGAGTTCATCTGGTCCTGGAGACTTAAATTCATTTAGGTTAAACAGGTATTCCTGTACTAGCTCTTTACTTACTTTGTGCTGAAATTCCCCTATTCTGTCCTCTGCTCCATTATCCTCGGGTGCTTCTTATACATGTTCCGTTTAAAATTTAGCTGAGTTGAAAGTTCCTTGGTCATCCATCCTGGATTCTTGCAACACCTCCCATTTTTCTTCCTCACTGGAACTGTTTTAATTTGTGCCTTCAGTATCTCCTTTTTGAGAAACTCCCATCCATCTTGAACTTCCTTCTCTTTTAGTATTCCTGACCATGGGATCACCCCCAGTATTTCTCTAAGTTTACTGAAATCAGCTTTCCTAAAGTCTAGAATGCGTGTCTGACTATGCCTGGCTTCTCCTTTCCACTGTATAACAAACTCCAGGAGAACATGGTCACTTCCACCTAATGATCCCACCACTTGCACTTCATTAACCAAATCATCCTTGTTGGTTAGGATCAGATCTAAAATAGCTGACCCCCTTGTTGCCTCTTCCGCCTTTTGGACAATGAAATTGTCTTCCAGGCAAGTGAGGAATTTGCTAGACCTTGAGGATTTAGCTGAGTTTGACTTCCAACAAATATCAGGGTAGTTGAAGTCATCCATCACTACTACATCTCTCCTTTCTGAGTGTGTGGTCATCTGTTCTAGAAAGGCATCATCCAGTTCCTCCTGACTTGGGGGTCTGTTGTAGACTCCCACCATAACATCCTTGTTGTTTCCCTGCCCTTTAATTTTTATCCAGATGCTCTCCACCTGGCTTCCATGATTGATGTCCTGGATCTCTTCACTGGTGTAAATGTCCCTGACATATAGGGCTATTCCTCCTCCTTTTCTGTTTGGCCTGTTTCTCTTAAAAAGGTTATATCCTTCTATTTCTACATTCTAATTATGAGACTCATCCCACCAGGTTTCAGTGAGGCCAGTTATATCATATTTGCTTTGTTGCACTAGGATTTCGAGTTCATCTTGCTTATTTCCCATGTTCTGTGCATTAGTGTAGAGATATTTAAGACCATGTGTTCCCTTTACTTGCTGCCTGTGCAAACATTTTTTCCTCCAACTGTTGGGTCCTTGCACTGTTTGCCTTGTTCCCTCTATGACAGTTTGACTATTTTCTCCAGCCTTTTTGCCTTCCAGAATACTGTCTCCCTCCCCTACATATCTCAGTTTAAAGCCCTCCTGATCAAATTTTTGAGACTATTGGCAAAGACGTTTTTGCCAACTGGTGTGAGATGCAACCCATCCCTTGCCAGAAGTCCCTCCTCATGGAACCGCAGCCCATGATCCAAGAATCCAAATCGTTCTTGGCGGCACCATCTGCGGAGCCAGTTGTTTACATCCGCTATTTTCTTCTCCCTTCCTGGACCATGCCCTTCCACTGGGAGAAGAGAGGAGATGACAACCTGTGCATCCACCTCTTTTAACTTCCTACCCAAAGCCTCATAATCCCTTATGATATTCTGAAGGCTATGCCTTGCAGTATCATTGGTTCCCACATGAACCAAAAGAAAGGGGTAATGGTCAGTAGGCTTGATAAGTCTTGTCAGCCTCTCTGTCACATCACGGATCTTTGCCCCAGGGAGACAGCACACCTCCCGAGACATCTTGTCAGGCCCACAAACCACTGGTTAAGTGCCTCTCAGCAAGGAGTCCCCCACGACCACCACACGCCTCCTCAAAGGCTTAGCGGCGGCTGTTCCCTTTGGTGGAGCTCTCTGGGTCCCCTGCTCTGTCCCTGAGGTCTGTCCCTGCTGCTGTTCCTCATAATCCCTGATAGTAGAGAGAGATTGAAATCGATTCTGTAGCTGTAAGCTTACAGAATGTTCCCTGGTTTCCCTACTTCTGTGTGTGACATTCCTCCAACTATCTACTTCTGTTGTGTGTGAAGTGATCTCCTCATCCCCAGCAACTTCCTCTGTGTGTTTCCTGTCCAGGACCATCTGGTCCATTCTGGTCAGGAAAACCTCTTGCTCCCTATGCTGCTGAAGTGTAGCGACCTGGCCTCCAGCTGCTGTACTTTCTCTTCTAAGAGGGCTACCAACTTGCACTTGGGGCAGGTAAAGTTCCCCATATCCCTAGTTTGCTACACAGTCAAAGGTTTTGCTATTGTCTATAAAGCACAGGCTGATTTTCTTTTGAAATCCTTTGGTGTGCACCTTTATGCAGTGTAAGGTGCGTTACAGATCACCCCTTTGGGGCGGCCTGTAACTGGCCCTTTCCCCGCTGGATCGGGGCCTCAGCTGCCAGAACGGCAGCCTCTGAGGCTCCGATCCGCTGCTTTCCAGGCTGCGGGGAAGCGGCAAAAGGCCGCTTCCCAGCGGCCTGGAAATGGGTGTCCTTGGGGCTTCATGCCCCAAGGACACCCGATGGTGGCGGGGAGGAGGAGGAGAAAGGGGCTAGCGACGCAAACCGCACAAGGAGCTCCGTTTCGGAGCGCCTTCTCGCACCGTGGAAAGGGCACTCTAGGCGTCCTCATGCGGCGCAACGACATCACAACCGCGCCGCCTCGTTTGGAGGCGGTGCGGTGGTGACGTAGTCATGGTGGCCCCTGTGTGGAATGGGCGCCGCCATTTTGTACGGACTCGATCTGTACTAGGGTTAGGGGCGTCCGGAAGGGACGCCCCTTTCTAACCCTAGTACGGACCCAGTCCGTACTATTACACCCGTGCGGAACGGGCCTATGTTTGCAATATGATCCCTACTGTCTCTTCTTGAACTTGGACAGCTGGCATTTCTTGTTCCATATATGGTAACAGTGTAATTTCCATTCCTAGTTAAACACATTTTAGGAAGAGATGTTCATCAATGGCTAATGTCCATGGTGATGGAGAAATGAACTTTTATGCCTAACTTGTCTCCAAATCTCTGATTGCTGGACGCTTTGGTTCTATGTCCGCTGATTGCTTGCTTTGTATTTCTAGGGGCTTCTACATTGATGGCTTCTAGTACTATCAGTTAAGAGACATTGTGCAGTCTTTTTCTTTTTAACAAGGGCCTCATTCCCACTACGTTTTAATTTGGTTTGCAAATCGTTTTGAAGCGCTTTAAATGACCTGGTTCACACTTGAACCAAATTGCAGAAGCGATTCAGAGAGGGGGGCCATGTGCTAGATCCATTTAACTCGTGCCTTTTTGACATTGATTTTTTCCACGTCTTTTTTTGAAAAATCAGTTCTGCAAAAGTGTGAACCAAATGTGGCTCAGAATTAATTTCAGAAATTAAATTCACGAATCGATTCAGTGTCAGTGTGAATGAGATGCAGATCGGAATCGATTTACTATGACATAGTAAAGGGTCGCTGGTGGGGAAGCAGAATTTAACAACCTGTGCCTGCCCACCCTTCAAACATCCCCCTCTCTCTTGGCCCAGCACCGGAAGTACGTAAATGCGATTGCGGTGATGAACAGGTGGAAAAATATCCTGAAAATGCTTCAAATTGAACCGATTCATTTGCCAATGTGAACTACAAGTGGGTGATTTTGTTTTGTTTTACAGCATGTGATCTGGGCAAATGTAGTGTGAACCATGCTCTGCTACAGAACCGGTCCATTGATTTGGATCGTAAAGCAATTTATTTTTAAGTAGGAATGAGGCCAAGGTTTTAATGGGGCGGGGGGGGGGGGGTAGCTCAAGCAGAGAGAAACACAGAACGATTGAAAATGGAAGAGGTTGTCTTAAGCCAGGGGTAGGCAACCTTTTTGAGCCGGGGGCCGGGTTGCTGTCCCTCAGACAACTGGGGGGCCGAAGCCAAAAAATAAATAATTAAATAAATTTTTTTTTTAAAAAAAATAAATATATAAATAAACCAGGACAAATGTAGGACAAAATTTTCAAATGGAAGACACTTTTTTTAAAAAAAAAGGAGGACACGCGAAAAAAATTGCTGATTTTTTAAAAAATGTTAATATAAATGCATGTTTCTGAGGCTTCTATAGACAATTGCCCCCCAAAGGCCCCAGCGTCAGTCGGTGGCAGGACCAGGCCGGGGGCCAGTCCCAAGGCCTTGCCGGGCCGCATCCGGCCCGCGGGCCGCAGGTTGCCTACCCCTGTCTTAAGCAGAGCAAATGCACAACTGAAAGCCTTGCTTAGAAGCAGTCTACAGAGGTGCTGTATGCACTGCAGAAATAATGCAGTTTGACATCACTTTTACTGCCATGCTCAATGATGTGGGATTCTGGGATCTGTAGTTTTGTGAGATATTTAGACTTCTCCTTCAGAGCGCTCTGGTACTACAACTGACTACTACAAATCCCAGAATTCTATAACATGGAGCCATGACAGTTAAAGTGGCATCAGACTGTATTATTTCTGTAGCATAGATGCAGCCACAGTCTTTACTAGGCCCCTGTATACAGTGATAACATTTAAAGACGATTTTATATTTTTAAATTTTTTTAATGAGTAACGGTCAATGGTGTATCATGGGGTTGTTTCTGTTGCCCTTTTCACAGAAGTCCTCTGGCACAGAGGGTGTGGGAGAGAGGCAGGATTTTGTCTCTGACTTTATATGATGTATTGGAATTGCTTCCTTTTCCCAGAAAGTCTCTGCTCATTGCCTGAATTCCGGGGGACACTGGGATTTTAACTTTGGAAGGTCTGATTGCCTGACGAAGGTGAGGCAGAGGCAGCATAATCAACCCTTGAAGAGGGTAGTGTGCTTGTTTTTAAATAGTTAAGTAAGTGTTGGGGAGGCTGAGCTCATATAAAGCCTATGTTCTCCATAAGCAGATCTTAGTTCTTGTACTGATTCTTTGTGAAGCAAAAAAAAACATTTATTCTGCTCCTGATTGGCCTTGACGCTTTCCTTTCCTAAAATTAAAATTTCTTGCTCAGTACCTTCTCTCCTTGGACTGATAGCAACTCTGTGAGGTCTTGGACAGAGTTCTTTTCCATTTCTCTTACCAGAGCCTGTAATGAACTTATGACCACTACACAAAACTTCTATTTAATAGTCTGCTTCTTAGAAGAATAGCCTGGCATTCCATGGTCATTACTGACAGAATCTATTTTTGTTTGAAATAATGCATTGATAAATTATCTGATGCAGCCTCTGGATAAAAAAGTTGCTATTGTGTTTGTTTTGTAGATTTCAGAGGACTGTGCTGGATCTTTCTCTTCAGTGGAGATTTGCCAACCTGCCCAACAATGCCAAACTGGAGATGGTGCCGATCTCTCGTAATAGAGCAGGAACTGAAACCACAGTATGTTCTTTTTTACTTTTATCATATGATTATAGCTCACATTCTGGCCAAGATCTTTGCAGTTGCTTATTGAAGAGAAAGTCATATTGTTCCTCTTTCATAGGAAACATAATGGAAGAGGTTTGTGTGTATGTGAATTGTTAAAGTTTTTTATTGCTTTAAAAACTGTGTAAGGAAATCCATCAGGATATAGGCCATATTGCAATTGCCACACCTTCTAACCCTACTTCCATCTCTGTTTTCATAATATGAAATCGAATGGCTCAGAAAACAAGAAAAAAATTAATGGAGAGGGTTCTGTTGTTGGACCTTAGTTCTTTAAGGCAACATTCTAATATCTTGCAAGACATTATCAGCTGATTTAAATGCACATAAAAGTTTCATGTACTGCTGCCTAAAATATTGTTTGCTACCATATGTTAGTTTGGAAGAACTTTAGATATCCAGGCCATCAATATTAGGCTCTTACCAGTACTTGGAGGAGAATCCACTTGTGATGTTTAGGAATGTAGCCTAAATTAGCTGTTGGAATGAAGATTTTTTGGCAAATTAGTTACATAATTTATTCCATGACTGATTTCCTGCCAAAAGCATTTAAAAGGGGGAGAGCCCTATAACTTATGAAAGCATGTGATCATTGGAGGCCATAACATATCCGGTAGGGTTATGTCTAATTTTAACCTTCTGTTACCTAGGAAGCACTACTGATCTCATTCAGTTATTTTATTCTATAAATATTATTCTATACAAAATTTATTATGGCATACAGCCAATACAAAGATAGACTACAATAATGACCAAATATCCATATAGACATAATTCGATCATGATGTTCATACACATCAACGAGAAATCTAAAATGGGATAAAACTCACTACCGTGTGCCGAATTACAGGGGAATTTAAAAGAATTATAGAAATACTCTGGTTTCTTTTCAGATCATATAAATATTATTCTCTGTGTTTGAAGTTTTGCTTCCCAAAGTATTGGGTACTTTTATATAGTTGTTTCTTTTGCATCTAAATTTTCTATGGCTACATCTGTATCTACTGGGTTTTCTAATCTTTCCGTTATACTTTGAGCAGGGGATGGAAATAGGAATTCAAATTAAGACAAAAAATAGATGGATCCAATTTTAAGTGCACATCATAATGCTCATGGAATCTAACTTCCCTGCCCTTCTTCTCTATGTCAGCCTCCCCTTCCTAACAAAAGTTCCACTAAAGGTTGGGAGCAGTGCTAAATGGGGTATGTATGCCTTGGAGGGAGGATGAAGATCCATGTACAGTATAATGGGATGGGGCAGAGGTATTGCCTACAGGCAGGATCCCAGCGTTCCTTACAGCCTCTGTGCCACATCACACCTCATTCAGAAAGGTTACATGAGTCTTGGGGTAGCATTTTCAGTTGGGTATGGGACTGTGGTGGGGTGGAGCAGGTGGGAAGTTGTCATTTGATAGCCCCATTACTTGTGCTTCATCCTCAATCCAGCCCAGTGTTGTTATTACAAGAAACATTTGTATTACATGACTCCTTACATCTTTGTTAGTTGGAATTAATTTGAAGCATTCCTATTATATTGACTTTAACAGGAAGTATTTCCAATGTAGCCCTCCAAAATGGCAAAACAAATAGAAGGCTGTAATCCCATGCACATTTACCTCAGAGTATGTTTTATTGGACTTGTTGGGACTTGTTCTTGAGTAAATTTGTATACAGTTTTCCTGTTAAATATGTGTGCATATACAAGTTAATTCTGCAAAGCATTCAACTGTATAGATCATGGAAAGTTATGGAAACACTTGAAAGGCATGAGAGTGCCGTCACATTTGATAGTATTGATGAAAAATCTATACCAAGGACAACAGACCACTGCCAGAACTGAATTTAGAAAAACAGAGTGCTTCCCAATAGGCAAAGTGGTCAGGCAAGGCTGCATTCTATCACCATACTTGTTCAACTTACAGTAGAGTCTTGGTTATCTGACATAATCGGGCGGGCCAATAGTGGGATAACTGAAAATGTCGGATAATCCTCTGGATTATCTGACCTTGAAAAGTGAAGCCAAA
This sequence comes from Sceloporus undulatus, assembly GCF_019175285.1. Taxonomy (NCBI): domain Eukaryota; kingdom Metazoa; phylum Chordata; class Lepidosauria; order Squamata; family Phrynosomatidae; genus Sceloporus; species Sceloporus undulatus. The sequence continues at coordinate 143,765,853 of NC_056523.1, read as the reverse complement.
AGGGAGAGGCCTGGACATGGGCCCAGGCCTCTCCTTCCCAGGCATTTCATCCCCCCGAACGGGCTCTGAGGAGTCCGTTCAGGGGGAGAAAAGCGAAGCTGGGAGGGAGAGACTTTGGCATTAGCCCAGGCATCTCCTTCCCGGACCTTTCCTCTCCCTCAACGGGCTCCCTGGAGTCCTTTGGGGTAGAGGAAAAGGAGGCAGGGACGAAGAGGCCTGGGCATGTGCCTGGTCCTCCCCAGACCCCCTTTCCTCCAAAGGGCTCTTTGGAGCTCTTTAAGGGAAAAGGAAAAGAGGCAGAGAAGGAGAGGACTTGACGGCTGTGGAGGACAGCCCCAGGCCTCTCCTCGGCAGCTTCACTTTCCTCAGGCCGAAGGGAGTCTGTGGAAAACGAAGCCGCTGAGGAGAGGCCTGACCCAAGCAGGGGAGGTAATATAGGGAACGAGGGAGGGAAGGGAGAAAGGAAGGAGGGAGGGGGGGAGGTGAGGTGAGGGACTTTTGTTCCCAATCCGATGTCCCATTCTTCTCACAAAGAAGCATGGGACGTCGGATAATCCAGAATGTCGGATAACTTAAGGTCGGTTAACCGAGACTCTACTGTATATGCAGACAATATCATAAGGGAAACAGAGCTAGAATCAGAAGGAGGAGGAGTGAAGATAGGAGGAAGGAATATCAACAGCCTAAGGTATGCAGATGATAACATAATAATGGTGGAGGAGAGCACAGATTTGGAACAGTTACTAAGGAAGGTCAAAGTTGAAAGTGCAAAGGCAGGATTAATGCTGAACATAAAAAACAAAACAAAAATAATGACCACAGAAGAAATACATAAATTCAGTGTAAACGATGAAGATATTGAAATAGAATTGAAGAATTTCTGTGCTTAGAATCAAACATTGATCAGAATAGTGACTACAGTCAAGAAATAAGATGGTAAGGAATAGGAAGAGCAGCTATGAAAGAACTAGAAAAGCTACTGAAGAGTAAAGATATACAGCTGAGCACAAAAGTTAGAATCGTCCAAGCCGTGGTATTCCCCATCACTATGTATGGATGTGAGAGCTGGACGGTAAAGGAAGCAGACAGAAGTAAAACCACCTCGTATGGAACGTGGTCCTGGAGAAGAGTGCTTAGGACAGTGATGGCGAACCTATGGCACGCGTGCCAGAGGTGGCACTCAGAGCCGTCTCTGTGGGCACACATGCTGTCGTCCTAGCACAGAGTTTGCCAGAGTTTCTTACTAGAAAGCCAGAGGGACGTGGCACTTTGCAATAAATAAGTGGGGCCTGGATTGCAGTTTGGGCACTCAGTCTGTAAAAGGTTCACTATCACTGGCTTAGGATATCGTTAGCAGCCAAAAAGATAAACAGATGGTTCTGAGAACAGATAAAGCTACAGATCTTCTTAGAAGCCAAAATGATTAAATTGATGCTGACGAACTTTGGCCATATAATGAGAAGACATGGATTATTGGAGAAGACAATAATGCTAGGAGTGATGTCATTGGGGGAGTGTACTACAGATCCCTAAGCCAAACAAGGACTTGAATAATGTCTTCCTGGAGTAGATGACCACACATTCAGAAAAGAGAGATATAGTAGCAATAGGGGATTTCAGTTATCCTAATATTTTTGGAAGTCAAACTCTGTAAAAAATTTAAGGTCCAACAAATTCCTCACTTGCCTTGCATACAGTTTCATTCTCTAGAAGGTGGAAGAGGCAACAAGTGAATTAGCTGTTTTAGATCTGATCCTAACCAACAGAGATGACATAGTTAAAAAGGTGGAAGTAGCAGGATTCTTGGGTGAGAGTGACCATGTTCTCCTGGCATTCGATATACAGCAGAAAGGGGAAGTCAGGTTCATTCAGACATACATTCTGGACATTAAGGGGTGCAACAGACTGCCTCAATAGAGTGACTTGCCACTGCCCCTTTGAGCACTAGTGTCTAAAGAAACCAAGATTAATAACTTTCAATTGAGCTAAGATTTAAAAGGGATAGGTAGAAGAAATGGGAAAAGGGGAGATCACCAACGAGGAATTGAAACAAATAAGCCAGAATGTGTAGGGAGAAAGCCTGAGAAGCTAAAGCACAGAATGACATTGGCTTTACTGGAGAGATTAAAACAATAAAAGGGGCTTTTTTGGGTTTGTCTGTAGCAAAAGGAAGAACAAGGAAATGGTACAGTCACTGCATGGAGATGATGGCAAAAATGCTAACAGGAGACAGAGATAAGGCAGAATTACTCAACACCTTCTTTGCTTTGATCTTTTCCTGAAAAGAAAACAGTACTCAAGTTGAGGAAAATGGAGCTGATGATGCAGTAGTGGAAATGCAGCACAGAATAGGGAAAGAGGTAGTAGAGTTGGTCCTCCATTCCTACAGATAGTTTATCTGTGAATTCAAGCATTCTCAGCTTGAAAATATTCAAACAATATATAAATTCCCAAAAGCAAACATTGATTTTGCCCTTTTATATATGGAACACCAATTTACTATGCCATTATATGTAATGGGACTTGAATATCCCCAGATTTTGGTATCCACAGGGGGTCTTGGAACCAAACTCCAGCAGATACCAAAGGTCCACTGTACAGGAATACCAGCCTATTCTAAATGAGTACAGGTTTCCAGGACCAGATGAACTGCATCCAAGCATGTTGAAAGAACTGGCAGAAGCAATCTCAGAATCACTGCCAATCTTTCAGAATTCCTGGAGACGTCTTAGCAGATTGGAGGAGAGCAAATACCCTCATCCTCAACAAGGAGAAAAAAGAGGACTCCAACAATTACTACCCAGTCAGTCTGACATCAGTGCCAGGAAAGATTCTAGAGGAGAGCATTGAGCAGACAATCTGAAGCACTTAAGGGATGAATGCTGTGATCACCAAAAGTCAACATGGGTTTCTCAAAAACAAGTTATGCCAGATCTCTTATTTCGATATAATTACCACTGTGGTTGATAAAGGGTATGCTGTGGATGTAGCATAGCTTGATTTCAGTAAGGCCTTTGACAAGTTCAACCATGGAAACAAGCTATTGTATATACTCAACTATAAATCAAGAAATGTATGCCCCAAACTAGACCCTAAAATCTTGGGTCGACTTATATACGGGGCAGTACTGTACATTAATACTACTTAGAAAGGTCTTGTAACAAGCAAGCCTAATGTGCCTCAGGGCATGTGTTTTTCTCTCTCTGCATGTGTGTGTGTATGTGCGTGTGCATGCGAGAGAGAGGGGGGGGGTAGAGATTCCCAGTCTGATCTGCAGGACTTCTCTTCCCATGGAAGAAACACCTAATTTAACACCATTTCCTTCCCTTCCTAATGCAATTTGCAAGCCTTCTCTTCCCATCAAAGAAACACCTCTTTTAACTCCACTTGCTTCCCTTCTCAATCTGATGTTAAGACTTCTGCTCCAGCACCTGGGAATCGGTGTTAGGTGGTCGGGAGAAGTCCAAAGAAGGAGGGATGGAAGTGATATTTTCCCCTTTCCATCGTTTATTATAGCCCCCTAAGTTTTACCCTCGACTTATCCACAGATCATATCAAAATCCATGATTCTGATCCTGAAACCTTCCCTTGACGTATACATGAGGTCGACTTGTACACAAGTACATGCGGTAGTAAAATGTGGGCTAGACAGTGTGACTGTTAAGTGGATTTGTAGTTGGTTGGCTGATGGAACTCAAATGAATGGTTCTTCCTCATCCAGAAGAGAAGTGACCAGTGGAGTGCCAGAGGGTTCTATCCTGAGCCCATTGTTATTCAACATCTTTATACAGTATATACTTGACTATAAGTCGATGTCATGTATAGGTCGAGGGCAGATTTGGGGGGCAAAATTATGGATTTTGATATGACCCGTGGATAAGTCAAGAGTATGACTGAAAGGTCATGTAACAAAGGATCTAAAGGATGAAGCAAAGGAAACAATGCCAAATAACTTACAAAATTGCAAGAGACATAACTGTGTTCACATTGAAGGATGGATGGATGAGAGAATACAGGAAGGTCAGTGCTTCCCAGACAGATTACACTCTTGCATTTCACCAAGAGATGGTTTTTATGAGAGTTAAGTTACAGTACTTACATTGACCCATGGATAAGTTGACTCAGATTTTTGGGGTCAAATATTTGACTAAAATTTCTAGACTTATACATGAGTATATACAATAAATGACTTGGATGATGAAATAGAGAACATGGCTAACAAATTTGCTGATGTCACCAAATTAGGAGGAGCAGCTAATACCCCAGAAGACAAAATCACAATTCAATATGGCCTAAACAGGTTATTGCTGGACCAAAACTAATGAAATGAATCTCAGCTGGGAGAAATGTAAGGTATTCCAGTTTGGCAGAAAAAATGAAATGCACATATATAGGATGGATGACACCTGGCTTGAACAAAAATACATGTGAAGGGATCTTACTAGACCACAAACTGAACATGAGTCAGTAGTGTGATGGCAGCAGCTAAAAAAGCCAATGCAATTCTGATCATCACTTAATCTCCTTTGCTCTCACTTATACTCCACCTTCTCGTCATACTGTTCAACGCCATTTTCGTAACCTTCAATCTGTTGACTCTAACCATCTTGGTCAGACCCCGGATTCATCTCTCTCTTCCCTAAATCTGCTGATTCAGCAATGTCTTTATTTAACTCCACTCTTTCCTCGACTCTTGACCATTTTGCCCCTATCTCTGTAAGCACTTCTTCCTCTAAGATGAGGCCTCAGCCCTGGCTTACTCCCATCGTTAAGTTTCTCCGGTCCTGCTCTAGAGCGGCCGAACGTCGTTGGAGAAAGTCCAAAGAGTGGGCTGATTTTATCCATTTCAAATTTGTTCTTTCGTCCTTCTCACACGCCCTCTCTATGGCAAAACAGAATTATTACAAATCACTGATCTCCGCCCATGAGAAGCACCCGCAGCATTTGTTCTTCAACTCTTTGCTTAAACCTCCCTCTCCTCCTGTCTCTTCATCATTCTCTCCTAATGACTTTGCTAATTATTTCATCTCTAAGATCACCACTATTCGCTCTGAGATAGTCCCTCCCAATTCTTCTTCTGCTCATAATCTTCTGTCGCCCTCGCCTAACAAATTCTCTGCGTTTCCTCCTGCTTCTTTGGATGAACTATCTACACTTCTGAACTCTTGCAAACCTGCAACTTGTTCTCTTGACCCAATTCCTACTCGTCTTCTAATCTCTATAGCTCCTTCTTTTCTGCCCTCGCTTCTCCATATCTTCAATCTCTCTCTCTCTCTACAGGCTCCTTCCCTTCGGACTTCAAACATGCTCTCATTTCCCCAATTCTGAAAAAAAACTTCTCTTGACCCCTCCTCTTTGTCTAGCTATCATCCAATTTCTCTTCTTCCCTTTCTTTCTAAGGTTTTGGAACGGGTTGTTTATTCTCACTGTCTTGAGTTTCTTGAAGCCAACTCCATTCTCGATCCCTTTCAGTCTGGCTTCCTCCCACAGCATTCTACAGAGACAGCCCTCACCAAGATCTCAAACGATCTTTTACTGGCCAAGGCAAATGGCCTTTACTCTGTTGTCATCCTTCTGGATCTGTCTGCAGCCTTTGACACTGTTGATCACTCTCTTCTAGTTAATATACTTTCTGACCTTGGGTTCTCAGACTCTGTTCTCGACTGGTTTCAATCTTATTTGTCTGGCAGATCTTTTGCAGTGGTTGCTGGCGGTCAGACTTCTTCTCCTGTTCCCTTATCTGTTGGAGTTCCCCAGGGCTCTGTTCTGAGTCCCCTTCTGTTTTCTCTCTACACACTGTCCTTAGGTAAACTCATTAGCTCTTTTGGTTTTTCCTACCATCTGTATGCTGATGACACCCAGTTGTATCTTTCCACCCCTGACCTTTCTCCAAGGCTTGAACAACAAGTTTCATCATGTCTCACAGCTGTCTCGCAGTGGATGTGCCATCGGCGTTTGAAGCTCAACATGTCCAAGATGGAGCTTCTTGTCTTTCTTCCTAAGCCCACCCTTCAACACTCCTTTTCTGTCTCATTTCTGACAACATTTCTATTCAACCAGTCCAGCAAGCCCGCAGTCTTGGTTTCATCTTTGATTCTTCTCTGTCGTGTATCCCTCAGATCCAGACCACAGCCAAGGCTTGTAGATTCTTTTTGTACAATATTGCTAAAATCCGACCATATCTCTCCGCCTCTACTGCCAAGATCCTGGTCCATGCCCTAGTGGTCTCACGACTTGATTACTGTAACGTCCTCCTGGCTGGGCTTCCTCTTTCTCACCTCCATCCTTTAATCTCTGTCCAGCATTCAGCTGCATGCATTATCACATCCGCCCACCGCTCTGACCACATCTCTCCTGTGTTGGCATCAGAAAAAGAGATTTCTCCTAAACATTAGGAAGAGCTTCTTGATGGTAAGAACTGTTTGACAGTGGAATACACTGCCTCATACGGCGATAGAGTCTCCTTTGGAGATTTTTAAACATTGTCTGAATGACTAGGTTTTGGTTGTGTATTCATGCATGGCAGACGATTGAACTGGATGGCCCTTGTGGTCTCTCCCCACTCTGTAATTCTGTGATTCTAGAGACTGAGTTGGTATGGTTAGCTATGATTGTAAAGCATATATTTAAAAGATACCTATTAATAATCTTTTAGATTGCATTGTTGTGATACTGTCAGATAAATTCTTTAGGGGATTTGTGCTTAATTTCGGTTAACATTTACTTATTCATTTGATATTTTTATGCTGCTGTCATCATATTCCCAATATAGTTCACAGGAAAAAATGATGAGCCTTCAAATCGTTTCCGATGTATAGCATCCCTAAAGCAAGGATATTATGTGGGTTTCTTGGCAAGATTTGTTCAAAGGGGGTTTGCCTTTGTCTTCCTTTGAGGCTGAGAGAGTGTGACTTTCCAAGGTCACCTAGTGGGCTTCGATGGCTATGTGGAGATTCAAACTGTGGTTTCTAGAGTCATAGTTCAGCGCTCAAACCACATCATAACACTGGTTCCTACAGGAAAGATTAAAATAATGTAAATCAGGGATGGGTATCATATGATCTTCAAGCTATTGTTGGACTTCAACTGCCAGCAGCTGTAGTCAGCATAGTCAGTGGTGGGAAGTACAGCCCATCCCAGATAGAAGTGAAAGTAAAAGCTGCAACATGTTAAAAGCAGTATAAAATAGTCAGCAAAATTAAAATTTGTTGAGAACATGAAAATGTCTTTATCTGCTACTGAAAAGACAGGAAGGCACTTGACTAAGTTGTCTGGGGAGTGTTGTGCAGTTGCCACCTGCAAGAAGGCCTTTTCTGTGCCCAATTCATTTCATACGCCAGGACCATCCACAAGGGGCCTTCCAACTGCAGAATTTAGTAGTTTAGTTTAGCAAGATCATCCCTATAGAAATAGATCAGTTAGTAGAAGTTATAAATGTAATTATTCTTGAAATTAATGTTTTTTAGCTTGTGATAAACCAGTAGCGTTTCTTTTAGAGCAAAAGTAATATGATCAGAATAAATATATGCTGTGCTTGAATTGCCTTCTGTGTGGTTTACTGGTTAAGCTACAGTAAACATCTTCAAAAAGGCATATTCTCTATGTATTTCAGTAGCCTGAGAAAAATATCGTAGAATGAATTCTGAACAAAATTTTGAAAAGAGAGTACATTACCTATTTGAGCAAATACTGTACTGAATTTCATATAGTGGTCTTATAAAAGGGGATCAACTCTCTTAAACTAGAGGTAGGAAATATTTGACCTTTCAGCCTACAACTCCCATCAGTCCTACCCAGCATAGAGCATGGGGAGGAACTGTAGAAATGGCAGTGCAAAACCCTGGGAGATCCAAGAGTTTGCCACCAATGTCTTAAATAAGAAATCAGGCTTAGTCATTTCAAGGGTTTGTTAAAATAGCTCTGAGATACATATGTGCTAGTAAGCTTTCACCTGTTGCCAAGAAAACACTGTACGAAATTTGTAATAAAATACTCGCAAAGATTGTTTGGAAACTTTATATGTTAAGGAATGACCAGTTGCCAAATTCCAAAAGTTTATTGTTATTATACAAAAATATAGATTAAGCTTTGATATGAAATGTTAATATGGTTAACTTACAGCATAATCCTGTATATGGTTATTCAAGAATAAGTTCCATTGTCATCATTGGGCTTATTTGCAGGTAAATTTATGTAGGATTATATCCCAAAACATTTACTTTCTAGAAATGTTTATGGCCTTAAATAATACCATCTTTTTTATAAAAAGAACCTAAAACAAGTGACTTCCTAAGACAAAAATGTTAACATTTTTTAAAGACCTTTAGAAATTCTGCAAACATAGACATGATAGTTATGGAGCTGGTAGGGCTAGCACCCAGAACACATGAGATTTTGAAAAGTACATCTATTTCTGGAAGATTCTCTCATATTTAAGGCAACTGTCAGATGGTCAGTTTGAAGTCGGTACCTGGAAAACTGTTAGAGCAAATGATTAAATAGGCTGTGAGCATTTAGTATAAAGCATTATGATCACAAAGAGCTAACATAGATCATGCCAGACTGCCCTTCCCTTTTTGTGTACAAATTGTTTCTGACTTCTGATGACCCTAAGACCCTAAGGAGTTTTCTTGCCAAGATTTGCCCAGAGGATATTTGCTTTTGCCTTGAGGCTGAGAGAGTGTGACCTGTCTTACCTTTGCATACCTCAGAGGATCTTTATTTGCCTTGGGAGGTTGTTGCAGGCTGGGGCTGGGGCCCGTCAGGGCAGCTAAGGTGGCAAACAGGGCTTCCTCCACCTGTGCAGTTTTAGGACGACGAGGAGGAGGAGATGATGGAGATGATGGCAGTGGAGCCCTAGCTCTCAACTGCTGCCTTAATGGAAACGCCTCTGCCAGGACCTGATGCCTATACACAGGAGGCAGAAGAAGAGGTGAATGATGGAGAGGTTTGGCTCCAGGTCAGAGCATGGTGAAATTAACCATCACATACATACATACCTTGTTGTTTGTTCAGAACAAACCTTATTCTCCGCAGTGTAGCCTGAGGTAGATAGAAAACTTATATTGGGTTGAACAGGATAATGACATTTTCTGTGAAGTCATCCAGTTCCCCAGCTCCATTGTTGACAAAGCTTCCCAGTCACAGGTCTAGTGTAAGATTCATTTGACTCTAATTTACTATGAAAGTTACTGTAATGTTTATATATTTTTGGTCAGCAATTCTGTTCTCCTGCTGCTTTAGGTGTAACAGATTGCAAAATACCAAGCCTGCATGGCAGCATACCAGCAATTTCTGTGGGAAAAGATGCTTTCCTTTATTCCTTACCTGCCAGAATACGAAACGTCTGTTTTATTGTTCCAGAAAAAAGTACACCGTTTAGAAGGCCAACAATTAATTCAGCAAGACACACCACTGCTTGAGCTCCCATGGTAATTACAGCTGCTATGTCACTTCAAAGATATGTATAGTTGCATTCAGGTGGATTGACTGAGAATATCAGGGCACACATTTAAGATATGCCTTTGATGGAAAGCGGAGGGTATTGATGTGAAAGGAAAGTACCTCAGATGCACAAGTACATAATATTCAGATCAACTTAAATTTATATACAGTGCACCCTTGCCTTACGTGCAGGATTTGTTCAGGACCCCCCCCCACATAAGGCAAATTCCGCCTATGTTCAAGCCCCATTCATTTGAATGGGGTGTGCACACACCGCACCAAGCAACATGAGCATGCACCCTATTCACCATATTATGGCTCCCCATTCGCATGACCTCAAGTCCGCATATGATGATCCCACGCTGTCATGTACTAGGCTATACGTCAGATGAGGAAACTGGCAAAACCACCTCTGAGTATTCCTTGCCTAGGAAAACCCTATGAAATTAGTGGGGTCACTATAAGTCAACAGGTGACTTGGAAGCACATATATACGCACACTGATCTAGAGAAAATCAAACTTGGTTATTGACTCAAACATAAATTATCCCACAGTAGAATTTATTTCTAAATAATTGATTGAGGAAGGATCAGTTTAAGTCATAGAATCATAGAGTTGGAAGAGACCACTAGGGCCATCCAGTCCAACCTCCTGCCATGCAGGAAATCCAAATCAAAGCATCCCCGACAGATGGCCGTCCAGCCACTGCTTAAAGACCTCCAAGGAAGGAGACTCCACTACACTCTGAGGAAGTTTGTTCCACTGTCGAACAGCCCTTACTGTCAGGAAGTTCCTCCTAATGTTGAGGTGGAATCTCTTTTTCTGCAGCTTGCATCCATTGTTCCGTGTCCTGTTCTCTGGAGCAGCAGAAAACAAGCTTGCTCCCTCCTCAATATGACATCCCTTCAAATATTTAAACAGGGCTATCATATCACCTCTTAATCGTCTCTTCTCCAGAGTAAACATATCCAGCTCCCTAAGTCGTTCCTCATAGGGCATGGTTTCCAGACCCTTCACCATTTTAATCGCCCTCCTTTGGACACGCTCCAGTTTCTCAACATCCTTTTTAAATTGTGGTGCCCAGAACTGGACACAATATTCCAGGTGGGGCCTGACCAGAGCAGAATACAGTGGCGCTATTACAGTGGTACCCCGGGATACGAAAGCACCGCCTTACGAAATTCCCGGGATACGAAAAAAAATCAATAGGAAAAAACTGTTCCGGGTTACGAAGGTTTTTTCGGGTTACGAAAAAATTTTTGGTGCTTTTCGGCGCTATTTCGCACGAAATCGCGGCTTTTCCCCATTAGCGCCTATGGCTTTTTCGGCTTACGAAGGATTTCGGGTTACGAACGCGGCGGCGGAACGAATTATTTTCGTAACCCGGGGTACCACTGTACTTCTCTTGATCTAGACACTATACACTGGTGCCTCGGGATACGAAATGATCGCGTTACGAAATTTCCAGGATACGAAAAAGTTGGATTGGAAAAAACTGTTCCGGGTTACGAACTATTTTTCGGGTTACGAAATTCATTTCGGCGCGAAATTCAAATGCAAAGCACGGCTATAGGCTTTCCAGCGCTAACGGAAAGCCTTTTCGGGTTGCGAAATTTTCGGGTTACGAAGGGAATGGCGGAACGAATTAATTTCGTAACCCGAGGTAGCAGTGTACTTCTATTGATGCAGCCTAAAATTGCATTGGCCTTTTCAGCTGCCACGTCGCACTGTTGACTCATGTTCAACTTGTGGTCTACTTGGACTCCTAGATCCCTTTCACATGTAGTCACATTCAGCCAGGTGTCCCCCATCCTATATCTGTACATTTTATTTTTCTGCCCTAAGTGCAGTACCTTACATTTCTCCATGTTGGAATTTCATTTTGTTAGCTTTGGCCCAGCTTTCAAGTCTGTTCAGGTCATTTTGAATCTTGATCCTGTCCTCTGGAGTATTAGCTATTCCTCCTAATTTGGTGTCATCTGCAAATTTGATAAGTATGCTCCCAATTCTGTCATCCAGGTCATTGATAAAGATGTTGAATAAAACTGGCCCCAGGACAGAGCCCTGTGGGACCCCACTGGTCACTTCTCTCCAGGATGAAAAGGAGCCATTGTTGAGCACCCTTTGGGTTCAGCCAGTCAACCAGTTACAAATCCATGTAACAGTTACCTTGTCTATCCCACATTTTACAAGCTTGTTTGCAAGAATGTCATGGGAAACCTTGTCAAAAGCCTTATTGAAATCAAGATACAGTGGTACCCCGGGATACGAATGCGCCGGGTTACGAATTTTTCGGGATACGAAAAAATCCCATAGGGATTTATTGCTTCGGCTTACGAAGGTTTCTTCGGGTTACGAAAAAACCGCGGCGCTATTTTCCGCCACCGGAGGGCAGCAGAGAGCTATTTTTCCATTAGCGCCTATGGGAATTCGGCTTACGAAGGTATTTCGGGTTACGAAATTAACCGCGGAACGAATTAATTTCGTAACCCGGGGTACCACTGTATAATATATCCACAGCATTTCCTTCATCTACCAAGCTAGTAATTTTATCAAAGAAAGAGATTAGATTTGTCTGGCATGACCTGTTTCTCTGAAAGCCATGTTGACTTTTTGTGATTATGGCATTTCCTTCTAGATGTTCAAAGACTCTCTGCTTAATGATCTGCTCCAGAATCTTTCCTGGTATTGATGTCAGACTAACTGGACGATAATTGTTTGGATCCTCTTTTCCCCCCTTTTTGAAGATGGAAACAATGTTTGCTCTCCTCCAGTCTGCTGGGATTTCTCCTGTTTTCCAGGCATTTTCAAAGATTATTTCCAATGGCTCCTATATTACATTTGCCAGTTCTTTTAATACCCTTGGATGTAGTTCATCTGGTCCTGGAGACTTAAATTCATTTAGACTAACAAGGTATTCCTGTACTGTCTCTTTACTTATTCTGTACTGAATTTCCCCTAATCTGTCCTCTGCTCCATTGTCCTCAGGTTGAGCACCCTTTTCCTTTTCTGAGAAGACTGAGGCAAAGAAGATGTTGAGTAATTCTGCCTTTTCTCTGTCCCCTGTTAGCATTTTGCCATATTCTGCATGCAGTGGCCCCACCATTTTGTTTTTCTTTCTTTTGCTGCGGACATATCCAAAAAAGCCCCTTAATTGTTCTTAACTTCTCTAGCATGCCTGAGTTCATTCTGTGCTTCAGCTTTTCTGACTTTACCCCTACATGTGTTTGCTATTTGTTTGAATTCCTCTTTGGAGATTTCCCCCCTTTTCCGTTTCTTATACATGTTCTGTTTAAAACTTAGCTCAGTTGAAAGTTCTTTAGTCATCCATCCTGGTTTCTTGAGACACCTCCCATTTTTCTTCCTCATTGGAACTGTTTGAAATCGTGCCTTCAGTATCTCCCCTTTGAGAAACTCCCATCCGTCCAGAACTCCCTTATCTTTTAGTATTTCTGACCACGGGATCACCCTCAATACTTCTCTATCTTTACTGAAATCCGCTCTCCTAAAGTTTAGAATGTGTGTCTGACTACGCCTGGCTTCTACATTCCATTGTATAACAAACTCCAGGAGAACATGGTCACTTCCCCTAATGATCCCACCACTTGCACCCCATTAACCAAGTCATCCTTGTTGGTTAGGCATGGCATTGCTATAAGTTGACAGGCAACTTGAAGCCACATATGCACACAAGAGGAAGGAAATTATAATAAAATTGTATTGTTTGATAATATATGATGTTCAAGAAGAAGAGGCAGTTTTTAAAAGGCTGTATACTTTCTGGGTATTCAGCATGTCAGAGTTCCAGTCTGAGGCTGTGAACTTGGATAAAATTATGTATGTTTTAGTCCCTCAAATCATTGAACATTGTTTGTGTAACGTGCATAAGATTATAGCTTAGATATGCAGATAGTGCTTACATGATTAAATCGTGGAATATGTATAGCCTGGCAAGAGATAGATTATTTTCTGAAGACTTTCAGGAGATTTTTCTAGACCCTTTTTGTTAACAACTATAGCAAGTGATGTAATTATTTTTGGATTTGTGCCCACAGATTTTCTCTCCTAACATTTTTTGGTTTTTGAAATCCCTGTATGCAGTGCAATGGAACCAGAGTCCACTGTGGTCAGGGGATGTGCATTATTACAAAGAACTAACATGGCGATTCACCCATTAATCAGTCTTGTACTCACATGTTTGCAAACTTAGAAACTAATTGGCATGGGCTCTCTGTTTGCTGAATAAAAGATTAATATTTATATGTAGCTTGGGATTTCTGTGAAGTTTTAATTGCCTGAATATGACTTTCGTGACATGCCTGGCTTTGAACTGTTGCCTAAAAAACTGATGCAATTGTCAGAGTGGGTTTCTGAGCAAGAGTCTTGTAGCTTGGTGATGTCAGCTGTCGGCACAGCCAAGGATAATGTGAAGGCTGATTTGGGCAATGGAGACATTGGGGAAACCATCTCTGTGAAGGTATGACTCTACTTCAGCCCTTGTGAATGGGACCTTTACTTCCTATGGATGAGCTCTGTGTTCCCAGCAGGTCACATTTTTGATTGTGCTGCAAGAATAACATGCATGTCACATTTTTGAATGTGCTGCAAGAATAACATAAAAGACCCCCTCTCCTTGCTAATGAAAGCACCGATGCCTGATGCCCGAGAGATTTTGTGATGTTTACTTTAAAAACTCTTGTTAAAATGTTAGGAAGATTTCATTGTGTCTGTCTCCGTCCCTTTCTTCAGATCCTTGCATTACTTTTGTGATGCAAGAATGGAATAAAGAGTGGTGGTTCAGTGCTCTTGCAGCATTGCCAGCTTGGGTGATTTCCTTGGTGTTTTCTCAAACACTTTACTCTTCAAAAGCATGAAAATGTAGCCCTCTAGTGACTCAGAACCAAAAGCCAGGAGGCAGATGAAAAGAATACCAAGGCTGTTTGAGCAGGAATCACTTGTTTGTTATTTCTAAATGTTTGTAGAAGTCATTTGACCACCCATACTGGTCCTACTGGCTCTGGTTTTTTGACTGAAGTTGGTGGTGCTGAGGGTCCTAAAACCTGGCTGGGAGCTAGGAGTTTAATATAATTTACCATACTGGAAATCTTATTTGCTCAAACAGCTGCAAGAGCATCACTGTGCAGTTGGCCCTTTGAATATGTGAGGGTTTGTTTCCGGGACTCCCCCTAGAATGCAAAAAAAACCATTGATAATCATGTCCTATATTATTAATTTGCAGCAACATGGATGTGCATGGTTCAGGGTGTCTGGTTTCATATTGCTGCCATTTGATAATATGGAGTATTTGAATTAACAGATCTAAAGCCAATGGAGCCGAAGGGTCAACTGTAGTAATAGCTGTTGCTGTCATTACTTTTTTAAAAAACTGATGTTTCAAGGTAAAGTAAAATATATAAAAGTTTCAAGTAATTATAAAAAATAAAGAAGACAAATTAAAAAAAGAATAAAATTATATAAAGTAATAACTATAGAAAAAATAGAAAGTGACTTCCAACTTTCTTTTCAGTAGTTATACATCAAACTTACAAATATATATTTCCCTATTTCAGCTGTTTCATACACCTCTTCTGTTCAAGTCCATCCTTCTAACTCTAAAAACCAACAATTGCCAAGTCACTAGTTGTTGTTGTTGTTGTTTTTTGCTTGCTTGTTTGTTTGTTTTTTCTGGAGACAATCACTTGGGGTTTCCAGTCTTACAAATGTCTCTGTTGATTTTTTTCTCATCAGTGTCGATAATTTATCCACTTCTGCTAATTCATTCAATTTTTTTCAACTGGTCCTCCTTTGAAGGTAACATTGAGTTCTTCCACCTTTGCGAGTACATTAATTTTACATCAGTAGTCATATATTATTATAATATACCATTTCCTACTTGTTCGTCTGTCAAGCTGAGCAAAAATAGTTCTGATTTTAATTGTATATATCTATACCCAGATCTTTTTAGCTTCTTCACAAGTCCACCACATATGACAAAATTATCCTTCTTTTTGTACACATTTCCAACAAGTATTTGAAACTCCTTTGTACGTTCTAAACAATTTTTCAGGTGTCATATATCATTTTAATACATTTTATAAAAAGTCTCTTTAATACCATAGCATAATGTTAATTTTAGCCCTTTTATCCACATCCTTTCCCATTGCTCCATCTATATATTATTTCCAAAATTCTTTGCTCATTTTATCATAGTCTTTCACTTGTTCTTCCATTTCAAACTTTTCCAAAAGCTTATACATGCTACTATGTTCATCATCTCTATGTAGTCTCAGTTCAAATTCTGATTTACTGTGTTCAAAATAATAGCTTTTTAAAAACCATCTTGAATCTTTCAAGTAACTGTAAGTAAAAAAAATATATTGAAGGCTATACCCCTCTTTAAGTAATTGCTCCTTTGATTTAATTTTATATTTACCTTGACAAAAATCTAAAAGTTCCTGATAAGTTAACCATCTTCCCTTGCCTGTTGTTTTTCTTCTAAAAAGAGCTTCATATGCTGAGACCCACCAAAAGCATTCTCTGACAAAGCCTTAATTTATATCTGTTCCAAAATCTTAGAAAGACACATTTTACAAAATTATTACAGTATTAAAATCTACTTTCACTTTGTCATATCATAAATATTCATGCTATCCACGCTATTATTATTTGATGTTTTTAATTTTTTGGCTTTAGAAATGACCATGATGAAATAAATTATGGCATCTGGTGAGAACAATGGTAGAAGGGCTCCTAGGGGCTCAGTCTGAGAGGGCCGGAGCAGAAGGGCAGGAAAAAGCTGCTCGATCCTGATTTTTCCAAAAGTGGGTTGCCTGCCCAGTCCACTGTCAAGGCAGGCTGAATATGCATGACCTGACAGCACGGTATGGCATCAAGCTGTGCTGCTGGGTAAATTTTTTTGTTGCCTCTCCACCATACATGTGCACCGTTGCACAAACACACCACCTGTGAACACCAAGTACCTCCCATGTCCACCCAGAGGCCATCCCATTGGATGGCTGCCCCTTTGATCGGCCACAAAGTTGCATGTGCAATGCTCCACCTGTACAGGGCATTGGTACATTGCTGTGTGAGTGATATACTGGCAAAGCACAATCATGGAGGTCCCCCATACATACCCCCTTCACTTCCGCTTATCCCATGCCCCCATTGGACTCCTGTATAGTTTGTGATATTGTAGTTACATCCATTGAAATCATTGCACTTTCATTTTTCTTTGTTGCAGCCTTGCACTTGTGTTGGGGCATTTATATGCAGGCGTGAAGATGCTCATTTTCTGCCTTGAGTTGGACTTCTTTTTGTTCCGTTTTTTAGCCCTGGAGTGTGGCTTTGGTGTGGTTTCCAGCAGCTTTCAAGGCATATGTCATCTAAATGCCCCACCTTCAAAGTGTCTGGAAACCGCTTTATTTTGATAATGATGTGTGTTTTTTAAAGATTCTGTGAACCGCTTTGATCGTTCGGAAGAGCGGTATACAAATAAAATATATTATTATATTATTATATTATTATTTTGCCCATCTTTTTCACCCCAGAGTTATCACTACCAACCCCCCCCCCCTTTGAGGTTGCTGTTTTTAGAGGGATTTCAAGGATTAAATCCAGGTAGGATATCTAGAAAATTAAGCTCTGTACACACACACACACACACACACACACTTGAAGCCCAGTAAAAAAAAGTGATCTCACAACTAGAGACAGGCTGCTGTAAAAGAAGAGCTGGATTTCTACAGGAGAAGCATTCATTGAGGCATTCTTTGATAGATTTTAAATGTGGATTGTTTTAATAGGAGTATTATCTTGTTTGTCTTTTTAAACTGATGTGTGTTTTAATGAAGTTGTTTGTTAATTGTTGTTGTCCCCCTGCCTTGATCCATATTATTATTATTATTATTCAGCATGTAATCCTGCTCTTTACATTCATTCCACAATGGTTTCTCCAACATAATTTTGTTGAATATACAGCCCTTTTTAAAGAACTGGATGTTTACAGTTTTGTCTCTGCTGAGGCAGTAACTAAAACTTGATTCACATTGTCAGTTGTTTGTTTTGGGGTCACTGTTTGTAAGTGCTAAGTGACACAGATGTCTTTTAGTCTAAAGCTTAAGTCAAAATCCAGCACAGGGGGCCAGGGTTCCGTTTGCCAGATGTGACCCTGAATGGACTGACTTGCCAGATGTGACCTTGAACAACAGTGCTTGATAACTGGGTTTGCTGGTAGTTATATGAAGCATAGGTATTCCTCTTTTAATTCACTGGGTTCTACCTTCTAGGTGCGAATTGCACTGCAATTGGATGATGGTTCTAGGCTCCAAGATACATTTTCCTCCAGCCAGACTTTGTGGTATATTCTCCATCATTTTCCACAGACCAGGTGAGTGCAAAGAGAAAACAACAATATTTCAAAAAGCTAAAGTCATAAAACACAGGCAGTGTGTATGCTGCTGAATGAATAGATGGTTGTGATGCTGTTTCCAGGAGACCTGAAAGACTTATGGATTATTTAATTGGGTTGTCTTGCTCTTTAACTCTGTTGAAAAGATATATAGTAATGGCTATCACCTTAGACAGGACTAGATTATACTGCAAGTGTGGGCACCCTACCATATGTTCTTGGGATAGTGATTCATTCAGTTGATTCCCTTTAAAGCATCTGGGTGCCATCACGGGCTAAAAAGCAGGGAAGGCAGATGGCAACTTGACATAAGCTTTGTTTGGATTGCGCATCTGCTGTCTGCCTTTGGAGGGAATGGTGCTGGAACAGAATATTCCTCACTTACCCCACTGATTGTGCTTTAATCCACCTTCTGTTGGCCAGACACTTAAAGAGGGAAAGAAGCATCGTTTGGTCTAAACTACATGTTACATGCAGATGCACATAGCCAATAGTCAGTGGCCATTTTGTGTGTCTAAAGTCACAGTATAAAAGCAAGGATGCAGGAGGGAGTAGGAAGAGCACACAAGAAAGCAGCACTTAACTCTTTCCTCATCTGTTCTTTCCCTACTGCTGATCTCCCCCCTTCCGCCTTATGTGGTTTAAAATGTGTTTTTGTCCAAACACACATTTTAAATGTCTTTGAAGGACAAGGGCTGCTGCAGAGAAATTTTAGAGCCAGGAAATAATAGCCAGGAAAAGGATTAAGCTTTCCTTTTCCCGTGCAGCTTCGCTGCCATCAGTTGTACCTTTCTGAAACTGCAACTCACTCTCATACCTGCACACTTGCACTTGTATTTGATTGCCTGTAATGTGTGCTTTAGCCCCTAGGTTTCACAAACATTTAAATAAACCGTTTTGTTGTGCATATGTGCTTCTTAATGATTATACATAGCTTGCCTGTCTGTAGGGTTCCTTCAGTGTTATACATTTGTGGCTACACAGTCACTCACTAGAAATCTTTGACTGAATACAATGTGATTTTTCCAGTGGAGAGTGCTTTTTTGGAAGGGAAGTTGTTTTTGCTGTTTTTAGGTGCTCTGTGAAACATAGTTGCACAAGTGTCATCTGATATTGCATGGTCCAACCAATGAGGGCAACACAGTTCTTCACTTCATGTCCTGAGGTGGTTTTATTTTTCACTTTTCAATGGGTGTGTGTTTCGCCTCATCTGGATTAAAGCAACATGTAGCCTAATTTCTTTTTCTTCAAAACTGTTTTTAAAGAAAGGTTATATTACAGGCAATCTCCTTGTTGTAGATGAGATCAAAAAGAGATGTATAGGAGAACTACGCTGTGGCTAGAATCAGGTTTGGTGTGTTGAGAGTGGGCAGAAGGTTTCCAGGCAAGCATGTGGTTCAGCATATTGGCTGAGTGGGCTATTTCAAACCTTTTGAGGTGTTGTTTCAAAAGAGAGGGGCTTTGTTGTTCTCGTCTTGTGTCTTGTTCTACCTCAGAACCAGCCTGTGTTTCATATGTAATGTCTACGGATTAGGAAGCTTCTGTGATGGTTTGCCTCCCTCTTGCTGCAGCCCATATTTAGTGCTTCCTTCTGTCTGAAGTGGATTCAAGAACAATAGCTGCTCTTCAAGAACAAATGTCAAACTAATAATCTGTACTCCAAAGACAATTTTGTTACTTAACTTTGTTTCTTTTGTGGTTTAGAGGGCTGAGTTTCATGAATCATAGTCAATTGCAACAAATTCTGTTGGTGAGTCTTTAACACACATACACACGCACACACAGAACCCACCCCACATACTTGGTAGGAGATTTGCCTTGGAAGGGGTTGTCAACACAGTACACTTTATGTTTTCCCTGGCCACCCTCAAATTTTTGCCCCAGGTTTTCCCTGTGTTCATGAGACTTTCTTGGCTCATGTTCTGCTTGAAAGCCTTTTCTCATCATCCACGTACAGCCTTGTAAGATTGTGTAATTGTCAGTTATTTATTTAAGGCTTAGAAACCATTCCAATAACCATCTGAAGAAGTCAGTGACCTACTGTCATACTAGGACTCCCAAAGCTGAGATGATAGAACTACCAGGAAAGGGGTGGGTGGGCCAGCTTGAATTCTTGTACAAATAACAACAAGCAGATGAGTATTATTTTTGTTTGCCAAGAATGGATTTTCTATTCTTGTATGCTTTTTTCTTCCAACACATCGAGGGCACTAGTCTCATTGTGTGACTGCCACAAAGAATGCTAGATTCAGGCATTTACAAAAGATGGACCTTTTGTCTCCTTAGCAATGTATTATTAGCTGTGTTCAGTGGTTAAAAACATACAATACTTTCACCATTCTAAATAGACCGGGGCCTTGGTTGCTCTGACAGATGACCTGTATCAGGAGAACAAATTTGGTATGACCTTGTTACTGCTTTTTGATCTCTCAGTGGCTTTTGATACAATTGACCATAGTGTCTTCTTCAACCAGTTTTGTCAGAGAATGGGCACTGAATTGCTATGGCTGTGCTACTGCTTTCAGGGTTAGTTTCAGGCAGTGGCACTGGATTTTTTCTTTCTTTCTACCTCTTGACAATTATGCTACACAGTTCTGTAGGTACAGCTTTGTCCCCAGTGCTTTTTAATATCTAAGTGAAATGATTTGGCTTCATTAGGAAATCTAAGATAGGGTGTCATGAGCATGAAAGGAGAGGGAGGAAGGGATTGTCTTCTACTAGCAGTTTCCCATCCCTGCCTTTGTCTTCCTGTTCCCACTCCAGATAGGGCAGGAGAAAATGGAAATGCCACCACTCTAGACTTAAGGGCTGGTGTGAAAAGAGTTCTTAACACAAGACCAATTCTGCTATCTCCTCCACCTCACCCCACTGCATTAAAGCACCTTGGTGCATCCAGAAAAAGGCAGGAGAGGTTTAGAGGGCTATTGTCTCTCTATCACTCTAGAAAGAGTAGCCTAGGATCCTTCTCAGCTAGTTAAGGGCACAACTGTGATGGGTCAGAAGCCCAACCCAGAAGGTTCAGCCTCTCAAAAGGAAAGTTTTCTGAAAGTGATAGCCCAAACCTATCCCCTTTCTATAAGTGACTTTTATTTTTTTCCATCATTTGCTAGTCACTTTTTATTTTAAAGATTTCAAATTTCAAAAGATGCTCAGTTCACAATAAACCTTGGTGCTTCAGGGATGCGGTGGCTTAGTGGTTAAGATGTCAGTTCTGACGACTGTAAGATCAGAAGGTTGGCAGTTTGAGGCCCAAGTGCTGCATGATGGGGTCAGCTCCCGCCAACCTTCTGCCAACCTAGCAGTTTGAAAGCAGGTAAATGCAAGTAGATAGGTACCACTTTGGTGTGAAGGTAACAGCGTTTGGTGCAGTCGTGCTAGCCACATGAACACCAGGTTTGTCTTTGAACAACATTGGTTCTTCAGCTTAGTGATGGAGATGAACACTGCCCCCCCTCCCTCCACAATTGGTTACGAATAGACATTCATGTCAAGGGACTACCTTTATTTTTACCTTTTCCTTCAGGGTTCAGTCCTAGCCACTTAAACCCGTCAACACAATAAGACCATTAAGACCTTTCATCTTAAGGTATGGGCCCATCAACCACTGCCTGAGTTCTTCCCCATGGGTGTTTCTATTGCATTTCCCCCCAAATATTGTATCTGTACACACTTGTTTTAAGATCTTTTGAAATCAATGTTGAAGATTATTACAGTTGTCATGGGAAGTTTTAGAACAGGCGTGGAAGTCATGAAACTCAACAAATGATTTTTGATTTCAGCTCTTGCAGCCCTAACCAGCATAGCCGATGATGAGAATGCTGGGAGTTGCAGTCCAAAAAACTGCATGATTTCCACCCATGCTTTAGAGCAGCAGTGAGGATAGTTTTGCCCATGGGCAAGTGAAAATCTTCCATTGCATACAATCCAATTAAATTAGCAACCTCCAATAGAGGCCTGTCTCCTTCCAATTAAGCCTCAGGAACAGTGGATTACACCAGAATGGAGCAGTGGATTATCCCAGAAATGCAATAGGTGGTTAGTTGAATGAGGAGATACTCTGGATTTACAAGAGCCTTTGATTATTTAACTTGTAACACACTGTGATATGTCACACAGTACATCCATTAGTTGGTCTTGAACATAGTTGATTGTTGATATGTGCCTCCAAGTCACTCCCAATTTGAGGTGATACTGTGAATCTTTTATAGGGTTTTCTTGGGAAGATTTGTCAGAGTGGGTTTACAATTGGGGTGGGAGGTTGTGACAACCTTGGTTTGAGATAGGAGTTTCCCCCAACTCAACTTGGAGAATGCTAGAAATTGGATCTGGGACCTCATGTATATTTCTCTCTGAATTTTACCCCTTATTTTATTTGGTCTGCTTTATGATATAGAACACTGTCAATTGATCATTACATATTCTTATTCTCTTAAAAGCCAGGGCATACCTGTTAGGGAGTGTTCCAGCATTCACCATGTCTATCCAACTGGGTGCCAGTTCAGCTTTGTTATCCTAAAAGTCAGCTTGGGTAATTTTCACACCTGTATGCATACTTTTTCTCCTATAGCTGAGAAATGTTGGCCTATATTACCTATACCAACTTTAAAATGTTTCATCTCATTTTAAAAGTACTTTGCTCCCCTTTCTCTGGAGACCTTACTATCAATGCATCAGATCTTGGTACAACATAAAGCACTTCATTTTAAGACAGTGTTTCTACCAGAATTCTATTAGAAACTCACATTTGCTTTATTCAGCAAATGTTTGCTTCATTCAGTAGATTTCTTTCTGCTCTCAGTCTGCGGAATGCTGAACTCTATTTTTCTTGTGCTTATTTCTTCAAAGAGCTTTATTTATGGCAAATCCTGCTTTAGTATAGATGGTCAAGGTAGATAATTGTCAGCTGTTCACCAAATTTTAAATGTCTGGGCCTTAATCCAACTGCTAGTACCAATAGAGTTGCCCCACTGAATCATTGGAACTTATATAAATATTGACTTACCAATTTCCCATTCACTGGAACTGCTTAGGTTGGAACTAACAATCGCATTTAGGCCATTGCATTAATTTTGATGCAACAGTGATCTTAGAACTTCTTCTTCGTGGTCTCTGCGAATCATACAAATGGGTTTTACTGCGCCTGCGCAGTACTGTCGGAAACTTCTGGAATCACTGGGCAAAGTACACTTTGCAACAAAATGCAACTTTTTGGCGGTAGCTCCGCCCACCCGTTATAAGGCCCCTGCCTTCCTGCTCTTTCCCCAGTTCCTTCTTTCCGCCGCGTTTGCTGCTGTTGGGACTTCGCTTTGCTCTTGTTATTTGGATCACTGGCTATTGACTCCCCATTGTACCTCGACCTCGGACCGTCTGACTCCGTTTGCTTCGGAATAATGTTGCCTCCATTCAAGAAGTGTGACATCTGCGGAGGCAAGCTCACCGTTCAAGACCCCCACACCTCCTGCTTACTCTGCCTGGGAAAGGACCACGACATGAAGGCTTGCCAGCTCTGCAGGTCCATGACGTCCCAGGGAAGAAAAAATCGGGAGTCTCGCTTGACATCAGCAATAGCTCTCGGTAAGGTGCAAGGGGAGGTCTCTCGCCCGGCGTCGGCTCCATCACCTTCGACTATCCCACTGGGCCCCAAACCCCGGGAGAGCTCGTCCACCTCCGTCTCCGCGCCCCCGGCTCCTTCTCAGCCTTCCTCGGGTGCTCATGATCTGGACAAGCCTAGATCCTCTGACAAGCCCCGACAAGTGGTCCGCGACCCAGACAGGTCCAGTACCACAGACAAGTCCTCTAAATACCCCCACAAAAAGTCGGGGTCTGAGGCTGCGGCGGCTGCCGCTCCCCCGGTGGAGTCATCCTTGACCACGAAAGTGGTCTCCACCTCGGGTTCTGGCCGTGAAGGTTCCGTCCCACCCAAGAGGCCAGGTGATTCCTCCAAAAAGGCTTCCAAACATAAAGAGATGCCCGTCCCGGCTTCTGGCTCCGTGGGACCGGGAGTAGCGGGACCAAGCCACGCCTCTTCTAGCTCCGGAGGCAAGACTCCCAGGTCGGCGCTAGTTGAGCTGGAGGATAACCCCTTTTTCCCTCCGGAGACTCCTAAGAGCTCCAAGAGGAAGGCTACAGTTCCCGAGTCCACTTCAGTTGCCCGGAAGAAAAAGAGGACCCATGACAGCGCGTCCGGAGAAACCCCGGCGCCGGCAAAGCCTTCCAAAAGGTCAAGTCATGCCTCGAGCTCGAAGCACCGGTCTCCATCCCGTTCTCCAAGTCGAGTACCTAGCACACCGGTACCGGCAGTGCGGCCCTCATCATCCTCTTCCCGGGCCCGGGAGGAGCCCATCCAGCTAGATAGGGTGACAGCCCCAAGCTCTCCGGATCTCTTGGTCATTCCTGTGGAAAACTCCGAAGATGAGGCTCGGCGCTCTCCAACTCCGGTCCCGTCACCCAAGCACGCGTTGGACCCTCGTCCCACCGACCCTGATGTGTTCTACGACTCGGAGGCAGACAAATATTATATGGCTGTTCCCAGGGAAACCGCCCTCCGCACCTTTCATGAAGGACGTGGGCGACAGATCCCTAGATCGAGGCCCCTGACGGCGTCGATGGAGCCTCCTAGACCGGAGACGACAGGGGTCGCCGAGGTGAGGGCTGAACCCAAGGCCAGAGCGCCTCGAGCCATTACGGGCCCAGGACCTGAGGATCCAGTCTGATACGGAATCAGACCTGGAGATAGTGCCTTCATCGGCCTACCAGTCTGATGATGAGATGTCTCTACAGGACTCTCCTCAAGACATGCACCATCCCGGCCCTGCCTCTCCTACGGACGACCTTCGGTCCTTTGCCGAGCATGTCATTAAGATGACCAGGGCCTTGGACATCCAGCTCGCTTATCTGGAGGAGTCAGCACAGGATCCTGTCGAACGCCGGGTCCATGGCCGCGTCTCAACGCCTCCGTCCATCCCCCTCTTGCCTTCATTAGAGACGATCCTGAAGAGATCGTGGGAAAATCCAGCTGCATTGACTGGGACTTCGCGCAAGGTAGAAGCTCTATACCGCGTCGCCCCCGCTAGCTGTGCTTGGCTGTCCACCCATCCCAGGCAGAATTCAGCAATTGTGGAAGGAGCCCAGGTCGCCTCCACTCACAAGCAGGCCACTTCACCTGTGGACCGTGAGGCTCGCAAGATAGATGGCCTAGCTAAAAAGGCATATTCCGCCACGTCTCTGGCTGTCAAGGCGGTTAACTACATGGCGTGTATGGGCGCTTATGTTCAATCTCTGATGGAGGAGATCTCACCGATCATCCCGGACGTTCCCGACGACACCCAGAGGAAGCTGGTGGAAATAAGAGATGAGACACATTCCATTGGGGGCTGGCTCATCACAGCTTCAAGGAACGTCACGGATTGCGCAGGAAGAGCCATGTCGGCATCAATGGCCCTCCGCCGCCATGCCTGGCTTCGTGGTTCAGACCTCAACCCGGGAGTCAAGGCTGCCATCGAGGAGATGCCCCTCGACGGTTCGGGCCTCTTCCACGCGGACACGGACGATCGGTTGAACCAAAAGTTCAAGATGAAAGCGGCTGCCAAGAAGCACGGCATGTCCTCCTTGTCGTCGGTTCCGTTCCGGAAGAAACAACGCCCATGGCAGCCCCAAGGTCAGTCCTTTAGACCCGCCGGCCAGGACCGTCCATACCAACAACAAGGGCCCCAGCGTTCCAGGTACCCTTCACAATCTTCCTCCTCCTCTGGTAGGCGCGGCGGCCCACCTCGCTACCGTAAGGGCCGTAGGCAGGATGGCAACCAGACCAAGAAAAGGTCTTGAAGTATACCAGCGCACTTCGTCCCCACCCCGTTTTTCCTAAATATTCTGCAGCCCTTCTTTAACACCTGGGCTTCCATCACGACAGACTCTTGGGCACTTAACATCGTCCGTAGGGGATATGCCCTCAAATTCGAATCCCTTCCCCCAAAGGGGAGGTATCTGTCAACCCCACCCTCGGACACCCTTCTCGACGAAGTGCGCGCTTTGATAGCAAAGGGGGCTATCTCTTCAGCCCATCAGTCCCACAGGAGATTCCTCACCTTCGCCGTCGGCTCCGATGCCTACCATTACAACGTTCTCCCTTTCGGTTTAGCCACGGCCCCAAGAGTTTTCACGAAGTGTATGGCACCGGTGGTAGCCTATCTCCATCAGAAGGGCTACAGAGTCTTCCCGTACCTGGACGATTGGTTCCTGGCAGCCGACTCAGAGGCCGACCTCATGGACTCCATCGACTTCACACTGACGATGCTCAGATCACTAGATCTAGTGGTGAACTTGGAAAAATCCTGCCTCAAACCGACCAAACAAGTACGTTTCATCGGGGCGGTCCTCGATTCCGATGATTGCGTCGCATATCTCCCTCGGGACCGTTTCCTAGCGCTTCAATCCGCTATCAGGCCACTCATGATGCACAGAAGAATAAGGGCCAGAGACGTCCAAGTAGCCCTAGGTCACATGGCCTCGACCACGTTTGTAACTCCGTGGGCAAGGCTCCGGCTCAGGCCCCTCCAAAGTTGGTTTCTCTCGGTCTTCAACCCAGCATCGGACCCCCCTCTCAAATGGCTTACGATTCCGAGGCCCGTCGCATCCTCACTCAAGTGGTGGCAAGACTCCCAAAACGTCTGCGCAGGCTTACCTTTTTGCCCGCCCCAACCGCAGCTAACTCTAACGACGGATGCCTCACTAGAGGGTTGGGGAGCCCACATCCTCGATCTCAGCGTGAGGGGAAAGTGGGCAATGGACGAAAAATACCTCCACATCAATGCGTTGGAGATGCTGGCAGTAGAAAAGGCCTTGAGAGCATTCGAGGAGACTGTAACCAACAAGGTAGTCCTGCTCAGGACGGACAACACAACGGTGCTTTATTACATCAACAAGCAAGGGGGCACCAAGTCGAGCACGTTACTAGACATCACTCTACGAATCTGGACTTGGTGCATCCCGAAAGGAATCCTGCTTCAGGCTGTCCATCTTCCAGGCGAACAAAACGACCTGGCAGACCAGCTCAGCAGGACGTCGTCGGTATCCCACGAGTGGAGGCTCCATCCAGAGACGGTAGCCGACATCTTCGACCGATGGGGGAACCCGTCGATCGACCTCTTCGCAACCGACGACAACACACACTGTCCCCAGTTCTGTTCCAGAACACGCAGCAGGAACTCCCTCGGAGACGCGTTCGCCTTCCGCTGGTCGGGGAACATGCTCTACGCATTTCCCCCATTCCCACTGATTGTCCGAGTGGTGGCCAAGTTAACCACAGACCACTCAGATGCAATCCTCATCACACCGTGGTGGCCCAGACAACCGTGGTTCCCGTCTCTACTACACCTGTCAAGGAGAACCTGGCTCCGCATCGAACCTCGCCCGGACCTACTCACGATCCAAGACGGATGAGTTCGCCATCCGGACATCGATCACCTCCCGCTAGTGGCTTGGAGGCTTCGCCCTTAACGGCCTTACCTGACCCGGTGCGGAGGGTGATTTTGGCTGCCCAAAGACCTTCAACCCGCAGGTCATATGCCTGCAAGTGGAAACGCTTTATGCAGTTCCTGTCAGAGAGAGACCTCACTCCGGATCAGGTCTCGACTCCGGTCCTTCTGCAATTCCTCATGGTGCTGCTGGAGGCCGGTCTCAGCTTGACCTCCATCAAGTGTTATTTGTCTGCAATTTGTTCACATTTCCAATTTAAGGGTAGGCCTTCCTTTTTTAGAGACCCCCTAGTGAAGGGTTTCCTTAAGGGTTGTGGAAACCTTTACCCCCCGGTGTCGGCACCGATCCCGGCTTGGAGTTTGGACACCGTACTGAGAGCTCTACAGTCCAAGCCCTTTAAGCCGATGGCCACTACGGACTTGAGACTGTTAACCTGGAAGACTGCCTTTCTAGTGGCCATCACATCAGCCCGCCGTGCAGGTGAACTTTGTGCCTTACGGAGGGACCAGCCCTTTTTAAGGTTTCATAAGGACAAGGTGGTCCTCTGTACCGACATTACTTTCTTACCAAAGGTAGTGTCAGCTTTTCATCTATGCCAGGACATTGTGCTACCCACTCTGGCCTCGAACCCGATAACAGACTTAGAACGAACTTTGCACTCACTGGACGTTAGAAGGGCTTTGGCCTTCTACTTGGACAGAACGTCGGGTTCGAGCCGCTCCGAGAGACTGTTCCAGTGCTACTCGGAACCAAGAAAGGGTCTGCCGGTATCGCCGCAGAGGTTTTCAAAATGGGTGGCTGAAACCATCCACCTCTGCTATCAACTGATGGGTAGACCTCCCCCGGCCAGGGTTCGGTCCCATTCCACCAGGGCGGTAGCGGCATCCTCCGCTTTTTTGACTGGGGTTCCCTTGGAGGATGTCTGTAAAGCTGCGGTTTGGTCCCAGCCAATGACCTTTATTAAACATTACAGGCTGGACACAAGGGCCAAACGAGACGCAGCATTTGGAAGGGCTGTGTTGTTCTCAGGACTACATTAATGTGAGATGTCTATATATAATGTGGTTGTCCAGAAAGTCTAAATTTCACCTTGGTTCAATCTAAGGCAACTTTGCTTATGCAACCCTTCCATCATGCAGGTTTTGACTGACTGCATTGCCTTTCTGTATTTATGCAATGTCTGAATTATTTGCACTCTTGTGGATACCAAGTATTATGCGGGTACTGTGTGTTGATACAGTTTTCTACAGTTATGCATTATTTATTCATGCATAGTATGTGACCTATTGTTTGGGTCTGGATTATTACAGAAACAATGACCACATGCCCATTGGGTCAATGCTTATTGTAATCAATAAACCACTTTCTTTGAGACATTCCTGGTTTCAGGACACTCCCTCCGCCGCTTGTTCAAGCTTGTCAGTCTAAACCCATTTGTATGATTCGCAGAGACCACGAAGAAGAAGGACAGGTTGCATACCTGTAACAGTATTTCTTCGAGTGGTCATCTGCGAATACATACAAATCCCGCCCATCCTCCCCTCAGTGTCCTGCTCTTGATTGGCTCTTTTCAAGTCGCTACGCGGCGTAAAGTTTGGAACTGGGGAAAGAGCGGGAAGGCAGGGGCCTTATAACGGGTGGGCGGAGCTACCGCCAAAAAGTTGCATTTTGTTGCAAAGTGTACTTTGCCCAGTGATTCCAGAAGTTTCCGACAGTACTGCGCAGGCACAGTCAGTAAAACCCATTTGTATGTATTCGCAGATGACCACTCGAAGAAATACTGTTACAGGTATGCAACCTGTCCATCTCACGTTGGAGAGAATCTGATGTTGCATGCAACATGTTCTGTGCTGTTCAACTCTTGAGAAAGCACTGAATGTACCTCATAAGTCTGGCAGACTTAAATCAGTTTAATATTTACTGGTTTGTTTTTTAATCTAGTTGGGTTGGCTTCTGAGCATAAGGTAGTATACAAGTTTACTCTGTTCATGTTGCTGATCTTTGTATGTTGTTGCTTTCTTACATAATGCTCTCTTTGGATGCTCCTTATTTACTGAGATTTATAGTCTCATTTATCTCATAGGCATGTGTTTCTTTTTCTACACAATGATGCCACTGAAGCTGAAAATGGATGTGTTTATTTTTGAAGATTTATTGTACACTTTTGGTTCACCTTTCTCTCTCCCAAAGTAATCAGGTTTTTCTTCATTTGGTACTCTCCCCATTGTTTGTCCCACTTAGTTTCCTCCATTTGATGAGGTAATAGGAAAAAAATATAAAATATTACAGGAAACATGGATAATTGGCAGCTAACTTTACTTATTCATAATGTTTAAAAGGTAAAGCTAGTCCCTTGTCATTAATGTCTAGTTGTAACTGACTGTAAACCAAAGAGCCAAACTTGTCTGAGGACTACTCCAGTCAGTGATCATGTGGCCAGCATGACTGCGCCGAACACTGTTACCTTCCTACTGAAGTTGTATGTATTTATCTACTCGCGTTTGCATACTTTCGAACTGTTAGGTTGGCAGAAACTGGGACTAGTGATGGGAGCTCATCCCATCATGCAGCAGTCTTGTGATAATGACACAAAACCCGTTGGATCATTGAAGGCTCTTATGAGGGGGGAGGGGGAATTAAAGCATTTGGGACATAGTCTGAGTTTAAAGTGAGTTGTGACAAAAAATATCAATGACTAAAAATATGACTTCAGAAGACAATAATGAACTAACTACTTTTAAATATTAAAGAGAAACGAAGGGATTAAATATTTGGAGTCACAATCACAAAGAATAACAGTTTATTGTTTCACAGTAATCATGAACAAGTCTGGAAAGAAATTAAAAGAGACTTAGAAAAATGGGGAAAGTTAAATTTATCCCTTTTGTGTAGAATTGCAGTAGTAAAAGCAATTTTTTTGCAAGGCTTTTATTACTTTTTATTTTAATTATATGATGACCATGCAATTTAAAAACTATCCCTATTATAAGAAATGGAATACCTTTTGTGCAATTGTAGAAAGAGATTTCTTCTTCGTGGTCTCTGCGAATCATACAAATGGGTTGTACTGTGCCTGCACAGTGCTGCTTGGAAAACTTCTAGAATCACTGGGTAAAGTTAACTTTGCAACTTTTTGGCGGTAGCTCTGCCCATCTCTTATAAGCCCCTTGCATTCCCACTCTTTCCCCGGTTCCTTTTTTCCGCCATGTTAGCTGCTTTAGGAACTTAGCTTCTGCTTCTCTTGCTTGTTTCACTGGACTTACACTTCGGACCATTCTTAATCGGACACCCCCTCCCCAGTATATCGTTGACCATTTGGCGCGTTTTTCTGACCTCTCTTTGGATTTGATTCAGCTCACAATGTCCCCGGCACCGTTTAAAAAGTGCGACGTCTGCAGGGGTAAGATTCCCGGACAAGACCCCCATCCATCTTGTCTTCTTTGCCTTGGTGAAGCCCACAACACCAAGGCTTGTGCTCTGTGTAAGTTGTTGACTCCTCAGCCCAGGAAGAACACGACTCCCATCTGTTGGCCGCTCTCTACCAGAAGGCTTTTCAGCCCCAGCCTCTCCGCTCCAGCACCCACTGCCTTGGAGTCGGTACCAGGCGCTGCTGGTTCTGTGGCCCAGAGCTCCACCACTGAGCCTAGTGCCACTGTAGTGGCCCTGGGAAGGGCGATGGGACTGAGGAAGCACGCAAGGCGAGTTCTAGGTCTAAGTCCTCCAAAAAGGACAAGACCAAACCTAAGGACTCGAGCTCCACGAAGGACTCGGCCCATACTAAGGATAAGAGCTCCCTAGTGGAACCAAGCTTGAAATCTTCCTCTAAAAAGAGGCATCAGCCCTTGGATGCAGGAGACGGTTCTCCTCAGGGCTCCTTGAAGAAGAAGAAGGCGCTGAATTCGGGAGACTCCTTCACTCAGGGCTCATCCCATAAGAAGGTTCATTCCAAGACGCGTGATAGCTCCTCTCACAAGAAGTCGTGTACCAAGACCCCAGACTCTCGGTCTTCTTCTAGACATCTGGAGACTCCTTTGGTATCCATACAGGCTGAGTTGGTACCGTTTGAGCAGAACTCTCCTCAGGCTTGCTCGATGTCAGCATCGGTCCCGGCCTCTTCCCTGCCTGCTACATTAGCCTTTCATCAGCCTTCTGACGACGATGACATCCCCACCTCTCGGTCACCTCGTTGCCGTTTGCCGACGCCGGTTCCTCGGGTTCAAGTTTGCGATGCTGAGGTCCATCACCGTGAGGACTCGGACTACTTCTACAACAGTGTGATGGACAGGTACTTCCTTGCTGTCAGTCGTGACATGGTCCACAGTTGGCTAGGACCGAGAACCACTGTGCCTCCAATGCCTAGGCCCACTTTGTCATCAATGGCAAAGTCTACCTCCTCCACGGTGCCACCAATGAAATCCACTGTGTCACCAACACACGCAACCACTCCAATGCACAAAATCACTCCTCCACCAATGGTACCGGCGCCAGTGCTGGCTTCCAGGCCTCCCCCGGTTGTAGCGACTTCTACCCAGACTCGCCATTCCTCTACACAGGCTGTCCTCGACACTGATTCCAAGTCAGATGTCGATGGTTCTCCTCAGGCATCTCAGATTGATCTTTGCTCCTCGGATGAGGTGGCCTCTCCATCTCCCCAGCAACTCTTCTAACCAGGTGCTTCCTCTCCTACGGACGATGTACGTACGTTTTCGGAGCATGTCATCAATATGGCAAACACACTTGATCTGCAGATTTCTCATAAAGAAAATGAGGCCGCGGACCCAGGATGGATCCACGGTAAGATTCCAGCATCTCCCTCTTCTGCTGTCACTGGAGAAAACAGCTAAACGCTCCTGGGACGCTCCTGCCTCGCTGTCTGCTACCTCCAGGAAGACTGAGGCCCTTTACAGGATCTTGCCTTCCCAGTGTTGTTGGTTGTCGGCGCACCCGAAACAGAACTTGGCCATCATCGAAGGTTCTCAGCAATCCTTCATTCCAAAAATGTCAACATCACCTGCAGATTGTGAGGCCAGAAGGTTCTCAGCAATCCTTCACTCCAAAAATGTCAACATCGCCTGCAGATTGTGAGGCCAAGAAAGTGGATGGCCTGCTCAAGAAGGCCTATTCTGCTTCGATGCTGGGGCTCAAGGTTGCCAACTATAATGCTTGCATGGGAGCCTACATCCAGTGCCTCATGGAGAAGATCTCTCCCATTATCCGTGATGTCCGTGATGACTGCCAGTGGGTCCTAACCGAAATTAGGGACGAGGCTCACTCTATTGGGGGCTGGCTTATCACCTCTGCTCCCCACTCCACTGATTGCTCGGCGAAGTCCATAGCAGCTGCCATTGGTCTTAGGAGACGTGCCTGGCTCTGCTCGTCGGACTTGAACCCGGGGGCGAAGTCCACCATTGAGGACATGGCGTTTGACGATGCAGGCCTATTTAATAAGAGGACCGATGAGCGGCTCAATTTCAAATACTGGATGAAAGCAGTGGCCAGAAAGCACGGTATGTCTGCCCTCTCTCCAACTCCCTTTAAAAAGCACCAACGACAGTGGCAGGGTAAAGGTCAGCGGTCTTTCCAGCAGGACCATCCTTACCAACAACAGGAGCACCAGAGACAGTGCTACCCTTCCCCGTCCTCCTCTTCTTCTGGCCGATGCCAGGCACCTGCTCGGTACCGTAAAAACTGCCGTCAAGATACCGACCAGAGAAAGAAGAGATCTTGAAGGGTTCCCTTGTGCTCCATCATTCTGCCCTTCTCCTTCCGTGACATCCATAGGCCCTTCTATAACACCTGGACCTCTGTGACTTCCGGCTCGTGGGTCTTGGACATTGTGTAGGGGATATACCCTCGAGTTCGAAGAGCTTCCCCCAACTGGAGCTGTTTTTTTCCACCACCCCCTCAGACACCCTTCTCGACGAAGTACACACTCTTTTGTCTAAGGTTGCAATCTCGCCCATCAACCCTTCTGAAGTCCCTAGATGTTTCTTCTCTAGATACTTCATGGTTCCCAAGGCCGATGGGGCATTAGACCAATCCTAGATCTGAGGTCCCTCAACGCCTTTTTGATTTATCATCGGTTCCGTACGGTAACCCTTGCCTCTATTTTGCTCTTTCTGCATCAGGGCCAGTGGTCCACAACGATTGACTTGAAAGATGCTTACTTTCATGTGGGGATTAGAGAAAGTCACCAGAGGTTCTTGGCCTTCACCATCGGTCCCAATATGTACCATCTCACCCCATCCAGACGGATCAAGTTCA
The DNA here is from genome assembly GCF_019175285.1 of Sceloporus undulatus. Lineage (NCBI taxonomy): Eukaryota > Metazoa > Chordata > Lepidosauria > Squamata > Phrynosomatidae > Sceloporus > Sceloporus undulatus. The sequence goes on along the minus strand of NC_056523.1, from coordinate 143,732,260 downwards.
TAGGCACCGTCTTCGACTCTGAAGACTGCGTCGCCTATCTCCCTCAGGACTGTTTCCTCGCTCTCTGCTACTCTGTCAGGACTTGCCTTGCACACAGGCAAGTGAGGGCCAGGGATGTCCACGTAGCCCTGGGACACATGGCTTCCATGACGTTCGTGAGTCCGTGGGCGAGGCTTTGGTTTCAGCCTTTCCAGTCATGGTTCCTGGTGGCCTTCAACTCAGTGACGGACTCACCATCCAAGTGGCTCACCGTTCTGAGGCCAGTCACCCTCTCCCTTCAATGGTGGCTCGACTCCCAGAATGTCTGCATCAGCATGCCTTTTTCGCCTCCTCAGCTGCAGGTCACCCTAACCACAGACGCTTCCATGGAGGGATGGGGTGCCCACATGTCTGGACTCCTTATCAAGGACAAGTGGTCCTTAGACGAACAGTCTGTCCACATCAACGCCCTCGAGATGTTGGTGGTGGAAAAGGCCTTGAGAGCGTTTGAGATGAGCCTCCAACAAGGTAGTGCTGCTGTTGACAGACAACACCACTGTCATGTACTACCTCTACAAACAAGGCGGCACCAGATCTCGGACCCTACTGGACATCACACTCCGGATCTGGGAATGTTGCATCCCGAGAGGGGTTCTCCTCCAAGCAATCTACTTGACGGGAGATGAGAACAACTTGGCTGACCAGTTCAGCAGGTCTTCCACTGTTTGTCATGAGTAGAGGCTCCATCCTGAGACGGTCTGCGACCTCTTCAGTCGGTGGGGAACTCCCCGAATCGACCTCTTCGCGACTGCTCTCAACAGCCACTGTCCCTGGTTCTGCTCCCAAGCACGCAACGAGGACTCCCTCGGAGACACGGTCATCTTCGCTTGGTCAGGAGAGATGCTGTACGCCTTCCCTCCATTCCCACTGATCACCAGAGTGGTGTCCAAGATGACAGTGGACCACTCGAATGCCATCCTGATCACTCCCTGGTGGCCGAGACAGCCATGATTTCTGTCCCTACTCCACCTCTCCAGGAGGGAATTTCTCCGTCTCAAGTTCCGTTCTGAACTCCTCACCCTTCAGAGCGGCCGGGTTCGGCACCCAGACATCGAAAATTTGCTGATGGTGGCTTCCATTTGCCTCATTTCCATTAATTGTTACCTTTCTGCCATCTGTTTCCACTTCCAGTTTGATGCCAAACCTTCTTTTTTCAGGGACCTTCTTGTGAAGAGTTTCCTGAAAGGTTATAACAACCTTCACCCACTGGTCTCGGTACCTACACCAGCTTGGAGCTTGGACCTTGTGCTGTCTGTTCTACAATCCAAGCCCTTTGAACCCATGGCTACAATGGACTTGAGACTCTTGACTTGGAGGACTGTCTTCCTTGTGGCCATCACCTCTGCCCGCCGTGTGGGTGAATTCTGTGCCTTGCGGATCAGATAGTTCCAGGAATGGGCACAGTTGTATTTCACAAATACTCTTATTGCTACCACTGAATCCAGGAGCATGACTTAATTCAAAGGTTCACCCAAACTGCAAACCTGACTGTTCAGGTGCAGTCTAATCCAGCACAAGATGAATGAATGACCTTTGTTGCGCCTTACTAGTAACCAGGGAACTTCTGTCTTATCTGAATTGAGATTCAATCCGTTCTCCTTCATCCAGCCCATTGCTGATATCAGACATTGGTTAGAAGTAGAACAATTTCCTTAGCTTTAGATGAAAAGTATAGGTTTGGGAGTTATTGCTGTCCTGTATCTACCTGAGGAAAGGTTTTGCTGTCTGCAAAATCAGTGCTTGTTCATTAGGTGATAATTTTTGCTTGCTTGAATAACAACTGTTTTCTTGTACAGATTTGTTTTTACTTGTTTTAACACAGCTTTCCCCAATCAGGTGCTCTGTAAATGTTTTGGACTGTAAATTGCTACATTCCTGGTCAATGGCCATGCTGCTTAGGCCTGATGGGAGCTGAAGTCCAAAACATCTGGAAGGCACCAGATTGGGATAAAGGTTTAAGGTATAATAGTGCTAATAAAGCATCTCTTTTGAAGATGAGAAGCACAAGAGAAGTGCTAATTATTACTAATACCACTCCATGAGACACAGCTGGGATTTCCTGCCCTCTGGGATAGGAAAGCAGCTATTTGGATGCTTTCTTATTTTTAATTCTAGGAACACTAAAAAGCCATATGTGATCTTGTTGAGTAGCTTACGTTTTGCCATTGTGTAAGTTGGGGGTGCTTCTATATTTTGTAACCTATCTGGCTTAACAGCTGCTTCAGGCTTGGTCCTGGTAGCCACAGCCATTTTTCTGGCTGCTGATTACTCTCCATCATTCTTTCACTGTTCAAGTCTTCTTGGAGCACAAGTGTGGTAAACCCACTGGAATTTCCCTCTAGGTCCCTAATGTCCATCTCTCCTAATTGGGTCTGAAGAAAGTCTGGAAGTTATTGTGAGCTCCTCCTCCAGCATGCTCTAGTCCTTACACAAGATGTTTACAGGCCCTGTCAGATCCCTACATGAGGAAATCTAATCTGCCTGCTGTTCCCCTTCTAAGAACAGCACATCAAAGAAATGGCAGCCTGTTTGATGTGTCTGGTTGCTTCAGAGAATGCCCATAATGGATTAGTAGCAGCTAGAGGAGGGGCCTGCTGGCTTCCAACCACTGCATACAATCTCATCTCTTGGGGATCTTTGTGTGTGTCATCTTTTGTTGGCGGCTTGATCAGGGTGACACAGTCTTGAATAATAATGCCTGGCATATCCAGATTTAGACTAGTGGCTCTTTTGTTTTCTCTTATAATTTACCTGTCAGGTTGCAAAATTCCTATAGCATGCCCTGACATATCTGTGAAATTTAAGGATGTGCCCGTTGTGTCATAATTGTTCTTCTGTGATTAGAGAGGCCCAGTACATTGTAAGGTAAGGATATAAGAGCAAAATCACAGGAAAGCAACACAGCAGCTTACAAAGTAAGGCCTTTAGGCATTCTTCATTTGCAGAATGGAAATGCAATCCATCCACAGGAGAGTGCTGGAGACTTGTTCTCTAGGATTGTTGTTCTGAGAGCAAGAAGTTACATAGAGAGCTAGGCTGCTGATTCTTGTTAGACATCCCATGGTTAAAGAGTGGGATGCTCTGCAGCAATATACAACTTAAAGGGTTCTATTAGGGACACATATTGTTTAAAACATTATAACAAAAAAGAAACATCTCTGCATTTCTGACTTGCATTCCCTCTTTAGAATGATGTTTATTATTATATTGAAATTCAAGGATGAGATTGAGCAAGGCTATGACTTTCTGTCTACATGCACAGGTATCACTAACAAGTTGCTTTTTCAAGCTTCTGCTTGATATTTACTGTATTAACATACTGTATTTACAACTTGACTGAATTGTGTTAATTTCTGAAGACTGTAGTTGTGGCATGTAACATTTCCTCATAGGGACCAATTTTATGTTAAGTATAATTCAAAGCTTCATGTTATTGTTCTGTTGGTTCTGTTCAAGCAAACATTTTCTAATCAATTAGCTCTTAGCACAATTAGGAAAATGTCTTCTTCACTTGGAAGAAGTAGATTGTACATGACCTTACTTGCTACCTATATCACCAAACTGTAGGCAGGAGAATCATATTGAAAGGGAAAGGTCATCCATTTTTGCTACCAATAAATCTCACTGAGAAAGAATTTAGCAATATTTTCCTCTAGCAATCGTGCTAAAAGGCTATAAGTGCAACTTTCAAACTGTCTTGCAGTTCTCAAGAAAATACGCTTTTCTGGGTAAGTTAATGTGTATAGAGGAACCTTATCTTGCTCCTTTGCAATGCCAGGTCGGTTAAAAATAAGACCCATATCATCTATGATCTTCTTCTAGATGAGAATGCTAACATGGCTTGCTTTACGGAGACCTGGCTGGGAGAGGATAGCGCTATAACTTGGGCGCAGGCCCCCCCAGCCAGGTACTCTATTAGTGAGCAGGTAAGAGGAAGTGGGTGAGGGGGCAGAGTGGCTCTGGTTCACAAGAATAATCTTACCTTGACCAGAATACCTGTCCAGAAAAAAGTCCACTTCGAGTGTATGTACCTGAGCCTGAGGACTAGGGAGAGTTTGAGGACTCCCAGTTGTCCACCCAGTTATCTAACAGGCTCCTGTGAGCTGACACAGCTGGCCTGGAAGACAAAGAGCCCTCCTCCAACCACCATCTTGAGGGGGAGAGAGGCCTTGCAATTTTTTGTATTGTTTTGCAATTTTACTGTACACCGCTATGATCATTGCAGAATAGCGGTCTATAAATAAAAATTATTATTATTATTATTATTATTATTATTATTATTATTATTATTATTATTATTATTATGACACTCCTTCCAGAGAGCAAGAAGAAGTCACTTTGTGCAGCTTGTTTTTGCTTCCTAATGAGGCCGTGATGTAAGGAGTGGCATCCCGCTGCCCATCTGTACCGCCCCATTCTTCACATGTCTTTTGTGTAGTTCTGATTTGCGTTTAGACAGTTGTTGTCCCATGCCTTTGAGTTGTTTCTGGCTTATGGAAACCCTAAAGCAGGGGTAGGCAACCCTTTTGAGCTGGGGGCCAGGTTGCTGTCCCTCAGACAACTGGGGGG
>NC_056523.1:143693355-143727252 GCF_019175285.1 Sceloporus undulatus | reverse complement strand
TCACTTTATCCACTCTACAATCCACTCTATCCACTACTACAACCCACACTACAACCCACAAAAAGCATTGGGATGCATAGTCATTATTATAGTCAATGCATGGTACCACCCACTGTTGTCTGTGTCCACCCAGTAGGCGTGTACATCATTCTCATTGGTTCTCTTTGTTCATCCTACAATTAGTGATTTCATCATCTCAGCCTTGACCACTTAACAATTGTCAGGTGTGTCCAATTATCCACTTTACATTTCTTGTCCTTGGCAGTTAGGACTTGTTAATTGTATTACCATTTACACCTGTGTGGTTCCCAATTGGCTTCTGCTGAGTCATCCTGACTCTCACATACATGTTTTATTTCATTTACTGTATATCCCATGTTGCTTTTTCCTTAACAGTTACTGTTTGTTTTCTTGTTTTTATTTTATGCTATGTTTTAAATTGTAAATCATTGAATTGTATTTTAGGAGTGGGTGGGATTTTGGGATACAGGAGTGTATTTTTAATGTTGTAAGCCACCCCGGTTGTGTTCCACAGAGGGGTGGGATAGAAATAATAACAATTATTATTATTATTATTATTATTATTATTATTATTATTATTATTATTATTAAGCCTACTTGGGGCACATCATGCTTATGTATTCTAATCATTTATTGCATTTTCAAATTGCTTCCCAGATGCTGTATAATACTGTTACTTTATTGTGAATTGTTTTTCTGAGACACAAAACTGAGAAAGTAATGACTTGCATTGTTGTTAACTGCCATCAAGTCAGCTTCAGCTTATGGTGAGCCCATGAATGTCACACACACACACACACACACACACACACCAGTCACCCTATTACCAACATCTGCTCAGGTCTTGCAGACTCAGGGTGGTGGCTTCCTTGATTGAATCTGTCAGCCTAAAATGCATCCATCCCCTTTTCCTACTGCCTTCCATCTTACTAAGCATTATAGTCTTTTCTGGTGAGTTAGCTATTTTCATAATTTGTCCAAAGTATAATAGTCTTGGTTTCTAGGAAGAGTTCAGGTCTGAGTTGTTCTAATAGCCATTTATTTGCCTTTTTAACAGTTCATGTGAAGAACTCTACCAAATCTTAATGTTGATAGATGTAGGTTGAGCTTGGAATACCTACTTCAAGGGCTATTTGGTTGGGCTAGGCTTGGGAAATTGCACATAGCTATATATGTATATGTATACAGGAATATAGGTTTTAGATTAGGAGTTTTTTAATGGGCCTGAGGCCACACAGGATTCTCTTTTAATGGGTCATGCTTGCTTTTCCTTTCCCTTGCAGGGAATACGTGGAGCACCACTGTGAAGTCTTCCCTGTCTGTATTTACATGCGAGATGAGGTAAGTCAACAAACCCTGTTCTCTGCCATCCCCCTTCATCTGGCACTGAAAATAACAAGATATACCCTGCACAGCTTTCCAGCCTGGAAAATGTGTTTCTTCTCTGGGCTCACTGAAGAAGGGAAATGGAAGCTCTTTGGTCTCTTCAAAGCTAGATGTGTTTGTGTGGGGGAGAAAAAAAGACCTCTCTGTTGGAACATAATCATGGGTCGCTCAGCTCGAGCCTCTAAACCCATAAAACATTCTCAATGACCTGTTTGTTTGTTTAAGTTCTTTTAAAGCGCAACAGTCACAACAGTGGTTTCATTTTAATAAATATTTGCTTTTTCCTTGTTTTGATCTCTGCAACATTTTTGTTTTTGTTTAATACTTTTATATGTCAATGTTTTAGACACACACACACACACACACAACTTCTCCTGTATTTCCTGCTGAGATTTGTACAGATCACTAATTTTGCCAGGGTTTAAGAACATGTGGCCCTCCAGATGTGTTTGGGCTGCAGCTCCCATCAGCCCTATTCATCAGAGCAGTGACAAGGGATGATGGAAACTACAGACAACAACATCTGGAGGGCCACACATTCCACAGTTTAAGTCCTGGCTTAGGAAGAGATTATAAGAGAGCAAGCTCTGATTTTGCCATCTTGTAAATGAAATACTGGAGGAACTTTACAGGCTTGGCTGGTAAACATTGTTCTCCTTTTCTTTGTTTTCCACCAGGATAAGAAATGTAAGCAAATACAGTGGACCCTTGTTATATGCTGGGGTTTGGTTCCAAGATCCCCCGTGTATAACAGAATCCGTGTATGCTCAAGTCCCATTAAATATAATGACATAGCAAAATGGTGTCTCTTATAAAAAATGGAAAAATCAAGGTTTGATATTTGAAATGTATACTTTATTTGAACATTTTCAAACCATGGATGCTTGAATCCGTGTATAAAAAATCTGTGTATAAGGAGGGCCGACTATATTAAGCATATTTAAGTTACTAATATTGAATTATTGTTGTTATGTGGCTTCAAGTTGTTTCCAATTAATGACAACGCTAAGGCTAACCCGTCATGGGGTTTTCTTGGCAAGTTTCTTTAGAGGGGGTTTACCATTGCCATCCTCTGAGGCTAAGAAAGTGTGGCTTGCCCAAGGTCAAACAGGGGGTTTACATGGCTAAGCTAGGATCCAAATCCTGGTCTCCAGAGTCGTAGTCCAACACCCAAACCGCTACACCATGCTGGTTCTCCAATTAGGCACATTTAAATTACTACTTGAATACATGAAAAACCTGACAATGTGAAGCAATGATTTGTCTGGCCCTGTACTACAGTATTAATTATTATTATTATTATTATTATTATTATTATTATTATTATTATGCTTTATTTATATAGCGCTGTAGATTTGCACAGCGCTGTACATACAAACAATAAATTAGATAAGAGTAAACCTGCCCATGGCATACAATCTAAGAAATAATAGCATAATACATAACAATACAGGAAAGGGTTCAGTAAAACAGGCAACAAATTAAAAACGTCAAATAGAAAATAATAGTCAGGCATTCCAGAACCTTAGGGTGTGGTCTTTCTTAGCCCTACTACCTGAGAATGCTACAACAAGAGATGCCAAGAACTGAATTTGGATCCTTTAAAAAAAATAACAGCACATCCTCTGACCCTGAATTATGACAAGATATTTAAAAGGCACAGAAGTGCTTACACTTGTAGTAGGGACAATAAGAGATAAGATCTTGTATTTATCTTTGGTACCCTTTAAAAGTTGAGTTTATAAACAAAATGTCTGCATCCATCTGTATTGCAGGTCACTGGAAAAAACTGCTTTGGAGAAAACAAGTCTGAAGTCACTTGGCCTGACAGGAGGCAGTGCTATTATCAGGTTGGGAAAACCAAACTTCTATGCTTATTAGTAAACTTTGCTTCCCTATTTTTCACTTAAGAAATAAATTTATCATTTGTTAGGGGATGAGAGGTGCTTTTTAGAAAATGGCCAGAGATACTGCTAATTGTGTCTGCTTGTTTATCAACAATTGCTGCTTAGAGATGCTTGCTGCCAATGCTGGCACCTTCAGTGCTGCTGGAAGGAATTTGAACATTATAACCCATTTGTTTTATTTAAAGGGGAGCACAGAGAAAACTCTCGCCAGAACCTTTAGGGGCACATTCCCACTATGATTTAAAGCGAATTGCTAAGATGACCATCGTTCCCATTTGAAACCAGTTCTGATCCTACTTTGATCGATTTCTGTCACGAGAAAACAAGGCAAACACTAAAAAAAACCTCAAACGTTTTTTCCAAGACACTAGTTTCCTAGCAGTTCTTTTGAAAAGAATTGATTCCAAAGTGTGTTCAACAAGCAGGAATGACGGATTTGAATTGCATCATTCTGGAGGGGAGGGACTAATGGCAGAGGGGTGTTTGCCATCCTTCCTCAGTTTTTGGTAGATCCACCATTTCCCCTCCCCCCAGTGCTGCCTTTGTGCTTGTGGGCGCATGATTTAAAAAAAAGAAAAGAAATAAAATTGATTAGATTCATTGATTTTGCAACTACATGCCATCAGTGAGGCAAGTAGTTGCAAAACCAGTGAATTGACTCTTCTATCATTTTTAAAAAAAAAAATTGATAGAAGATTCGATTCATTGGTTTTGCAACCTGAATATACACAGAGGGGTGACATCTGCTGTTTGTAATGGCGTGCAATTACAAGGAGATAATGAAAAGATCAGCTTTCATAGTGGGAATGACAGACCTTTTGGAATTGATTCACCAACACGGAGTGAAGGCGAATCACAAACTGGTTTAAATACAAGAAGGAATGAGCCCTGAGTGTGCTGCTGTTGCTTTGAACAGAGCAGGTATTCATGTCTGTCTGGAGAGTTGTTTTTACTGGCTGTTGATATATACAGAAGATACTGTACCTTTTTTGTATGCTCCTTTCTCCATTATTTTTGTATGTTCCTCCCTCCAATCCCAGTTTTATTGTTAATCATTTTATATGCTTTATTTTGCATTTCTGGTACAGTCTCTGACTAACATGGGAACAGAGGTGGACTTGGTTCTCCATTTTTAATACTAGACAAGTATGCCTGCCTCTTTTTCTGTATGACATCAGATGGGACCTTGGATTGCAGTCTGCACCTTTCTTGCCCAATTTTGAATGTCAAAGAGTTGGAGCCATTCAGTGAAAATGGTTGCTTTAGTTCACGTAAAAGGTGGCATTTATTTTTAGTCATTACTTTTGTGGAGCATGACGTGTTCAGCTTTTCAGAAGCTGTTGTTTGTTCCTCTCTTGAGGAAGTGACCTGGGGGATTTATTTAACCTGGGCTGCTTGTGAGTAAGGGGAAAAGTCAACATTTGGAGTGCCAATAACTACTCAACATCTTTCCTTTTTGTCTTTTTCTAGGGTAGTCACAAAGAAGACAGCCACATCCTCTGGCTATGCAGAAACAGGGAACACAGAACATCTTTCTAAAGAATTAGCAGGAAGTACATCCTCTAGGAAAGAGCCAGTAGGTGCACCTGTGCCACACACACTTGTCTTCTCAACAAGCTCAAGCTTCAGTGATGATCCTGCACTCACCAAGAAATGTACTGATAAGCAGGACTGGAATAAAGAACCCCAGGACAACTCAGTGGCATGTCAACCTCCCTCAGAACACGTGCCTTCCTCATTTGTTCCATTTGTAGGTGGTGGACAGCGTCTGGGTGGTGGCAGCTCTCCTGTAGCAATGATATCTCCAGCATCAGATGTGCCATTGTCAAATCTACCAACATCCCTGTCCAGTCCTGGAGGGCCTTCCAAGCCAAAGAAGTCAAAGAACAGCCAAGAAAAACTAAAGGAAAAAGAGGTAGTGGTTTGGCTTAGTTACAGTGTTCTAGGGTAGAGGGATTTTCTCTTTGCTTCTCCTCCTTTGGGAGTGATTTTGAAGAGGTGGAGAAGATTTGTTAGTATTTAGAGATTCCACTGTCATAATCCTAGGGTAAACTACTGACCTGAAGCCTCTGACATTTATAGATGGGAGATAGCTTGGATAGAAATTGGTCTCTGAACTGCTTGACTCACTGTTTTGATTGAATAGAAAGAAGATGGTGGAGAAAATGGGAACAAATATCACTTATCAAAGTGTATTTTAAAACATTTCTGAGTTTGTAGGGGTAGGTGATAATGACAGTTCTTCTTCGTGGTCTCTGCGAATCATACAAATGGGTTTTACTGCGCCTGCGCAGTGCTGTTCGGATACTTCTGGAATCACTGGGCAAAGTACACTTTGCAACATATAGAAACTTTTTGGCGGTAACCCCGCCCCCCTCCTATAAAGCCCCGGTTCCCGCTCTTTTCCCCAGTTCCATTTTTTCCGCCGCGTTTGGCTGCTGTTTGGAACTTCGCTCTTGTTAGCTCGTTTGGATCACTGGTTTTTTGGACTCGGACTGTTTTTTGGACTTTGGCGTTTCTCCTTCCCCCGTGTACTGGACTCTTGGACTGTTGACCTTGATTTTGGAATTCGTCTTGGATCTGTCGACCTCGCTAGCGATGTCTCCGCCGTTCAAGAAGTGTGACGTTTGCGGGGGTAAAGTGCCGGTGCAGGATCCCCACACCTCCTGCCTTTTCTGCCTCGGCAAGGATCATGATGTTAAGTCCTGCTCCCTCTGTAAATCGATGTCTTCTCAGGCTAGGAAGAACCGAGAATCGCGGCTCACTTCAGCGATAGCCCAGGGTAAGATCCGGGAAGGGGATCCCCGCCCGTCTTCGGCCCCTGTGGCTCCTGTTTCTGCGGCTCTCTCCGCCAGAGATGGCCCATCAAGTGCTCCCCCGGCGACATCCGATCGTTCCCGGGGTCCCACCCCTGAGGGAAATGTGGCCCGTGGACCTGACAAGCCCAGTGCCACCACCAAACCCACCAAGCACCCGCATAAATCTGGGTCTGTGGGCGCCGCCGCCGCTTCGACATCATCTCGGAGGCGAGATGCCTCTGCCAAGACCTCGCGGCCGGCATCGGAGCATACCTCCCGCAAGGAAGCTCCGTCGGACCCGAAAGAAGGATCGGGTACCGGTAAGGACACCTCCTCCAAGGCGAAGGCGGCCCCCCGTAAGGAGGATACACCCAGACCGGGTGGAAGGCTCACGGAGTCTCCTATTCCCTTCTTCCCTCCGGATGCTCCGCGGGGCTCCGCGTCATCCAAGAAGAGGAAGTCGTCGACTTCAGCTCAGGAGGCTACGGCTTCCAAGAAGTCTAAGCATTCTAAGGATCGTCCCCGTAAAGAGCCTGAGACGGTTAAACAACCAGAGTCCTCGACTCGCCCTCGCATCCGGATGGATTCTCCAAGACAGGACACTCTGTCAGTCGTGTCCGATAGACCTTCACCAAGGGAGGCCCAACAACTTTTGTCCACCCCGGGACCTTCGGCGGCCGCAACTGTGCCCTTTCTCCTCTCGAATGAGGAAGACTTCCAGGACAGGCTTTCGCGTTCTCCATCCCCAGCTCGGAGGGATCGGGACCCAAGGTCACCGTCGCCAGCCCCTCTGTCTCCCTTGCCGGTGCCCGATGATGATGGCGTGTTTTATGACTCCGAGGCAGACCAGTTCTACCTGAAGGTGTCTAGGAGGGTCGCAATGTCCAGGATGCCCTCTCGTGATCACCCCCGGGACCGTCCCCGAGAAGGCTCTCAGTTGGACAAACGCCAGCGGGACCCCGTTCCAGCTTCTAGAGCTGCTTTGCTTCAACCGGCATCGCGACCAGCTGATAGTCACAATGTCGTGGCTCAGGTGGAGTCCTCCGATTCCGAGGCGGACGCTTCGGTCGCGACGGAAGACCTCTCCAATGTGGAAGACCCCCCGCGCCAGTCACCGCAAGATCTCCACTATCCAGAGGCAGCCTCTCCTTCGGATGATGTTCGTTCCTTCGCGGAACACATCATTAAGATGTCCAGGGCTCTGGACATCGACCTCGTTTATCCAGAGGCGGATGCAGAAGACCCAGTCGAGCGTCGGGTCCATGGCCGGGTCCCAACACCCCCGTGTGTTCCATTTTTGCCGTCCTTGCAAACGATCCTCAAACGTTCCTGGGACTCTCCTGCGTCTCTCCTAGGGCCCCCAAGGAAGATCGAGTCGCTATACAGGGTCGCGGCTCCAAATGCTCCGTGGCTCATGTCGCATCCTCGCCAGAACTCGGCTATCGTGGAAGGAGCTCAACAGACTTCCACCCAGCGCCAGACCACTTCACCGGTCGATAAGGAGGCCAAGAAGATAGATGCTCTGGCTAAGAAGGCGTATGCGGCAGCGGCTCTGGCGGCGAAGGCCTCTAGCTACACGGCCTGTATGGGAGCTTATGTCCAGACGCTTATGGAAGGCATCTCCCCTATTGTGCCGGACGTTCCCGATGAGGTCCAGAGGACCCTGACCCAGATCAGGGATGAGACCCACTCAATTGGCAGCTGGCTCATCACCGCGGCTAGGAACGTCACGGAATGCGTGGGAAGGGCGATGTCGGCTTCCATCGCATTGAGAAGGCACGCTTGGCTCCGGGGCTCCGATCTCAATCAGAGCGTGAGATCTACCATCGAAGACATGCCCATCGACGGTTCGGGATTGTTTCACGCCGATACCGACGAGCGTCTTAATAAGAAGTTCCGTATGAAGGCGGCCGCTCGCAAGCATGGCATGTCCACACCGGGCCCTTCCTCCTTCCGCAAGCGTCTCCGGCCCTGGCAACATCACCAAGGTCAGTTCCAGAGATTCCCCTACCAGGAACGTCAGTTCCAGCAACAAGGGTCGCAGCGGCAGGGTTACCCCTCTCAGCAATCATCTTCCTCGGGCCGTCGCAACCAGTCTCGGTACAGAAAGAACCGTCGACAGGAGCCCGACCAGGGGAAGAAAAGGGCATGAAGATCCCTAGCGCACTTCGCCTCCTCTAAACTGTTTTTTCTTGACATCTTGAGGCCCTTTGCCACCTCATGGGCCTCCATCTCTTCCGACTCCTGGGTCTTAAACATCGTCCGAAGGGGCTACACCCTCGAGTTCGAAGAGCTCCCGCCCACCGGAGCTTTCCTTTCTACTGCCCCCTCGGGCACCCTTCTCGACGAAGTGCGCTCTCTCCTTCAGAAAGGGGCCATCTCTCCATTGCCTCAGGATTTATGGCCCAAAGCCTTTTTCTCCAGATATTTCACGGTTCCAAAGCCAGATGGAGGAATCAGACCCATACTGGATCTAAGAGAACTGAACTCCTTCTTAAAATATAGACGTTTTCGCATGGTAACGTTGGCTTCCATTTTGCCTCTGCTCCAGCAGGACCTCTGGTTCGCGACGGTGGACTTGAAGGATGCTTATTTTCACGTCGGGATAAGAGAATCCCATCGCAGGTTCCTCGCCTTCGCCATAGGCTCCGACGCCTACCATTACAATGTCCTCCCATTCGGCTTGGCCACGGCGCCTCGAGTCTTCACGAAGTGCATGGCTCCAGTGGTGGCCTATCTCCATCAAAAGGGATTCACCGTTTTTCCTTACCTCGACGACTGGCTGCTGACAGCTCCGTCAAGACCGGAGCTCCAAGAGACAATCCACTTTACTCTAAGCCTCTTGTCGGACTTGGGACTGGTAGTCAACCTAGAGAAGTCCCACTTGACCCCATCCAAACAGGTCCGTTTCATCGGCTCCGTGCTCGACTCCGAAGAATCGATGGCCTATCTTCCTCAGGACCGTTTCCAGGCTCTGTCAACCGCAGTGCGCACTGTCCATTTGAGCAGGAGGCTCAAAGCCAGAGTCATCCAGGTGGCGTTGGGGCATATGGCCTCCACCACTTTCGTGACTCCATGGGCGCGACTGCGACTCAGACCGCTCCAATCATGGTTCCTCTCCGTATTCAACCCGTTGACAGATTCACCAAACAAATGGCTCACCGTTCCGAGGGCCGTGACTTCCTCCCTCTTATGGTGGCTAGACTCCCAAAACGTGTGCATAGGTATGCCCTTCGTCCAGCCCCGACCACAAATGACCTTGACGACAGATGCGTCGATGGACGGCTGGGGTGCACACCTTCGGGACCTATGTGTGAGGGAAAAGTGGTCCCCGCAGGAGCGTTCGCTGCACATAAACGCGCTCGAGATGTTGGCTGTGGAGAAGGCGCTCAAGGCGTTCGAACCCACTGTCGCAGGCAAAGTGATTCTGCTCAGGACCGACAACACAACAGTGATGTTCTATGTCAACAAACAGGGAGGCACCAAATCCAGAACCCTCCTGGACATCACGTTGAGGATCTGGGACTGGTGCATCCGCAGACGCATTCTTCTCCAGGCGATCCATTTACCAGGAGAAGAAAACATCCTAGCAGATCAACTCAGCAGAACATCAACCTGTCACGAGTGGCGGCTTCACCCAGAGACAGTCGCCGACCTTTTTTACAGGTGGGGAGCCCCCCAGGTCGACCTGTTTGCGACAGCCTCCAACACCCACTGTCCCCAGTTCTGTTCTCGGATGCGACACGAGAGTCCACTCGGAGATGCATTCGCTTTCGACTGGTCCCAGGAAAAGATCTACGTTTTTTCCTCCGTTTCCGCTGCTGACCAGGGTGGTGTCCAAGATGTCGAGGGAGAGAGTCGACGCGATCCTCATCACCCCGTGGTGGCCGAGACAGCCGTGGTTTCCGCTGCTTCTACGCCTCTCCAACGGCGAGTTTCTCCGGCTGGAACCGAGGCCGGACCTTCTCACCCTCCAGGAGGGGAGGGTCCGGCATCCCGACATCGACTCGCTGCCGATGGTGGCTTGGAGGCTCCTGCATTGACGGCGCTGACACCCTCGGTGCGGAGGGTGATCCGTGCCGCGCATAGGCCTGCAACTCAGAGATCCTATGCCTCCAAATGGAGGAGGTTCCTTTCCTTCCTTGCTGAAAGGAATTTGTCGGTAGGGAGCATCACCGTGCCAGTGGTGCTTGACTTTCTGATGTCATTGCTGGATGCGGGACTCTGTCTCTCATCCATCAAATGTTATCTGTCTGCTATTTGCTCTCATTTCCAATATGATGGTTTGCCTTCTTTTTTCAGGGACCCTTTGGTAAAAAACTTTTTGAAAGGGTGTAATAATCTCTACCCCCAGGTTTCTCTCCCTGCCCCGGCTTGGAGTTTGGACATTGTGTTGTCTGCCCTCCAATCCAAGCCTTTTGAGCCCTTGGCCACAACGGACTTAAGACTTTTAACTTGGAAGACAGTCTTCTTGGTGGCCATTACCTCGGCTCGCCGGGCGGGAGAACTCTGTGCCCTGCGGAGGGATGAGCCATTCCTCCGCTTTCACAAGGACAAGGTGGTGCTCCGGACTGATATCACCTTCCTACCTAAGGTGGTCTCCCTGTTCCACATGTGTCAGGACATTGTGTTGCCGACCTTGGCTTCCAACCCGTCAACCATGGAGGAACGAAGCCTCCATATGTTGGACGTTAGAAGAGCCTTGGCATTCTACCTTGATAGGACTAAGGGTTCGAGCCGTTCCGAGAGACTCTTCCAATGTTATTCGGAACCAAAGAAGGGCTTGCCGGTGTCGCCACAGAGACTCTCCAAATGGGTGGCCAGCACCATACGCCTTTGTTATGAACTGTCGGGAAAACCGGTACCGACCAGGGTCCGTTCGCACGCGACCAGGGCGGTTGCAGCTTCCTCTGCCTTTCTGGCTGGTATCTCTTTAGAGGATGTTTGCAAAGCTGCTGTTTGGTCCCAGCCATTGACTTTTATAAAACATTATAGGCTGGACACCAGGGCAATTCGAGATGCAGCCTTTGGGAGGGCTGTCTTGGTTTCTGGGTTGCACTGATGGCTTGTTATGTGTATTGTGCTTCCCAATTGATGTATGATGTGCTCACTTGTGTTCGTTTCTGGGGAGATGGGTCTTGCATGACCTTACAATTCCTCCTCAGGTTCTGCAAAGTTATGATTACATTGCAACTGTGGATCATGTTTGCACACTGCCATTGGGTATGTCACAACTGTGAATTATGTTGTAGACTGCTACATACCTTTCTTATGCATTCTATGTTTGTCTGCATTGGAGAACTTTTACAAAGAACAGGACTGACGTTTTATGGTTCACAAGTTTATTGCTGTAATAAAATTACCTTGCTTTACCATAGCTTGGGTTTCAGGACACTCCCTCCGCCGTATACCTAAGCTTGTCAGTCTAAACCCATTTGTATGATTCGCAGAGACCACGAAGAAGAAGGACAGGTTACTCACCTGTAACGGTATTTCTTCGAGTGGTCATCTGCGAATTCATACAAATCCCGCCCATCCTCCCCTCGGTGTCCTGCTCACTTTGGCTCTGTCTTACATCGCCTACTTGGCGGGAAAAAATTTTGGAACTGGGGAAAAGAGCGGGAACCGGGGCTTTATAGGAGGGGGGCGGGGTTACCGCCAAAAAGTTTCTATATGTTGCAAAGTGTACTTTGCCCAGTGATTCCAGAAGTATCCGAACAGCACTGCGCAGGCGCAGTAAAACCCATTTGTATGAATTCGCAGATGACCACTCGAAGAAATACCGTTACAGGTGAGTAACCTGTCCGTCTGGCAACACAGATTTTTGGACTTTCCATACAGATCGCAAGTTTTGAGCACAGCTACTGAACTGTACATTCATGACCAGGGACAGAGCGTTAACTGTATACTTGTGCTAAAACAGAAATGGAAGTTGGTTTTTTAAATCAAAACTTCCTTCAGTGTTGCCTGTGTTTTCAGAATGACTTCCATTGCTGAGACATTCTTTAATTTTCTTAACTTGTGGTAATTTGGCTGCTGTAATTTACCAGCATGGAACTATCTCAAAAACCAATGGAGAAGATGATGACAGTGAGGCCTTACTTGACACTATCCTCCAGAAATTAGGATTGACTTTTTACTGTAGAGTTCCTTACATTTTTGTTCTTATTGTGACTGAACTAGCTCAAAAAAGAAAAGTAACAACAATGATTAAGTAATAGTAGTAGCAGGAGAAATGTGTGAAAACTAGCAGAATTGTATTAATACTAAAATGGCAGCCCTGGCCCCAGCCCATGTCTAGACTTTTCTTTCTGACATGCTTGAGGATGAAATTAGGCGTTGGTGTCTTCTTCCAAATAATGTATGTTATGAGTCACAAACATTTTATGTTTGTCATTGATATTCATGAACATGTAGAATTGGGTGGTCTTTTGTTGTATTTAATATTACTTTTTGGAATTTAATATTTGTCCACTCCTTGCCACTACCTGTAGTTTTATAAACATGCCACCTGATTAGATGTAATACAATTCACTGTGGATCTGTTCTGTCTTGTTGATATTTGGGTATGGAAGAAGAACTTCATTTGATCCGGGGAGATTGGGATGATGAAGCATTGGCTGGCTTTCACTGAGTTTGCTTAGCTTCAGTGCTGGACTGAAGCCAACACTAACTCTTCTTAGGTTGTTGTGCCTGTCACTATGGAAACCTGTTCTACAACTTTGAGAGGGGTCCTTATGCTCCCTAGAGCACTTAAAAGATCCCCCTGGAGCTCCGCTTCTCAGGGGGTGTACCAGAGTGCTGTCTTGAGAAGCTGCAGGTTCTCTCAGAGGCTTCCCTCTCTCATATTAAACAGCATGCGACTTTGACTGCTGCTTTCAGGCCCTTTGATCTTGGGTGCCTTTGCCGTTGATTGATTATGTTTCGCTGCATTCTCCATTCCTTCCATTCCCTCGCCTTACTCTCATCAGCAGCCTCAGAATGGGACTGGCCACATGGCATCTGCTTTTTGTCCCTTTTCAGTCTAGAGAGGGAAAGAAGAGAAAGAAAAAACCAAAACAAAACAAATTATTTTTAAACTTCAAAGGTCCATTTTAGCAAAAGAATCTTCCCATTAATGTTGTGCCTGTGTGTGGTTTTTTGGATTTGATGGAGGAGGCTGGATAAAATCTGTGCCGGCGTCCCTCTATTTCTGTGCTTGGGATGGTTTACAGACAAGCTACGCTTTGACTTTGATGTCAAAACATTAATTATTAGTAGGTAGCTTTACTCGAAATTCCCCCAGAGATCAGAGTATTCCACACTGGGAGAGAGGCGCTGATTTTACCCAGCACCTTGTTTTAAAGGCACAGCGTGCACTACTTTTTTTAGTGTGTACTACAAGGGTATAATGTGTAACTTTCAGTGTCATGACCAAAACACTGGGCTTATAGTTACCGGTGGCTTATAATTATTCTGTTTACTGAAGAATTTATTGGGCTAAGTTTGGCTATCAAAACTGAATGGGGTGAAAGGGGCTAGTCCTCTCACAGTCATTTCCTCTTGAGCACCTTTTGTAATGGGTTACCATTACTTAAAAATGTGGTGGCACACACTACACATATGCATCATGGTTAGTTCTTGTCCTCACTCTGATATGATCATATCTTGAAGCACCTCTAGCAATTGTATGATGTTGATGGGCACTGAAACACTGCCTAGAAACTCATCTCCAGTTATCCAAAGCCAAGAGCTGACCTGTTAAATGACATCATATGATATCTGCTGGAAAGGCTTGGTATGCAGGAGGTCTTATTCGTTTTGTCTCCATTTTTTTGGCAGTCATTCTGAGCAAAATTGGAAGTTGTCAGTGTCCTGGGCTTATTTAACAGTCTGTGGAAAGGAATGTGCTGCATTGTTTCTATTTTCAAGTCAATTATTTGTTTCTAGACATAGCCCTTCTGGGATTTGCTTCAGTTACTGAGCAGTCAGTGCTGTTAAGAGGGGAGCTGAATGTTGACAGCTCTGAATTTGGATGAATTTCATACCAAGCCAGTTGCACAAGTGTCTGGAAAAGACCTCAAGATCCTAGAACCTAATGACCTCAAATGGCTACACTGCTTCCTGTTGTAATGTTGTCTTTGTCCCCTAGATTTTGCAGCCATGAGTGGTATTGCAATCCTGCTTAATACTTATCCAATTAGTTGTGGATGTCATGCTTTTATATATTGCATAAAATAAATGAAATGTTCCAAAAAATCTTAATCTGTAATTGACTTCCTCCTGCCATTGGAGGATGACATTTGTCTGATGATTAACTCAGTAGTCTTGCATCTGAAATAAGGAAGTAGAATACAATCTTAGAATAAATAAAGATTTTCTGGCTGGATGTTAGCTAATAGATCTTGGATGTAGCTTCTCTCCTGGGTGTCAGGGGAACATCTGGATATGGTATGTGATGTATCTTTTCCTCTAAACTTTGCTAAAAGGAGTCCATATATTATTGACCATATATTATTTTTAGTCTTGTAGCAGAAACTATTCCTGCCCATGTCAGTTTTGCCTGAAACTCGCTCTACAGATAAGAAAATAGAATGGTACCTACTGACCCATTCACCATCACTTTATACTGAGGTTGCCTCTAATGGCTGGTTTCTTTTACCAGTAGTCATTTTTCAATAACTGAAAACAGTTGTATCTTGATATCTCTTGTGCTGAGAGAGAGATAACAAAGCACCCAGGTTTTGTGAGGTGGGCACTCCTCTTGGTAATCCAGAGGGAAAGTCTCTGGCTGTCACTACAAGATAGTTATGTGTCCTGTGTTGCCACTGCCAGTCTCTGAACATCCAGGGTTAGGCGACAGTCGTCTTTGCAACAGGACAGATTGGCAGCTCATGAGTACTCCCTGTGCTTTCTGCCCAGGGAAAGCTACAATCAGGCTTCTTCACCCTCTAGTTAGGCCCAACTCTTGTCGACTTTCTAAAAGTAGCAGAGGGTCCCACCCACGCAACCTCACTCTTTTAACTTCCCAAATTACCGTCTCGTGCCCACAAATAGAGGACATTGCCTTGTAATTTGTGTCGTCTCTACTGACAATTGAGAGAGACTCCTTCTATTCCCAGAGGGCTCGTTCAGGGTGCGGGAGGGGTGGTGATGCAAAGTGAGGGTAAGATAGGACAGTAGATGTCCGGGGATGTGTGGGTGGGAAAGAGAGTAGAGACAGGGATGTGCTAGAGACATTAAGGCATGGGGATGTGGGTGTGATTATAAATAGGAACATCCAAGTTCATGGAGTCTGGGGTCTGGTCAGGCAGATCATTGACGATCGAGAATGCTGCCCTTCAAAGCATCTTATTAACCATACAGACCAAGTGGTGCCATCACTCTTTCACTCTAGATTCACAGAGTTAGTCGGTCAACTTAGCATAGCAACTTATCTTACTAATTAGAATTAGCAAGATCTCACTGCAGACTAAGGAAGATTTTGTACATTGATGGAGTAGGAACCTGAGGATGCTTGCTTGGAATGTAATTTAGAGCCCAGCACAACACTGTGGTTTGAATGTTGGACTAGGATTCTGGGAGACCAGGGTTTAAATTCCTGCTCAGCCACTGAAACCTACTGGGTGACCTTGGGAACTCCCTCCACTTTAGAGGAGGGCAATGGCAAACCTCCTTTGAATAAATCTTGCCAAGAAGACTGTACAATAGGATTGCCATAAGTTGGCTTTTTCTTACAAAAAACAACAAGAAACAGTGATCTGGCTGTGCTATAAAATCTGCTAAACTACTGTAAAGTCAGTTGGCTTATGAGTGTGATGAAAGCAGCCTGTTTTTCTTGCTTATCGCTTCTGGAGGAGAATTCTAAGTTGTTCAGTTTCTCCAGAGTGTGCAGCCATCTATAGCCATTCTGATGGTCTACCTGGCAATCCTCCATTGACAACATCTTTCCTGTAGTAAGAATAGTGGCCCCTTTCATACTGTGAATACAGAGACATGGCGACTTACCAAACCAATGAATACTCAAAACTGGGATCATAACAACAAATAAAGTAGGAAGTGAAGATAGATTTGATAGTATAGAAATTTTAATATTAAAAAAATGTAATGAACATAAAGAGCATTTAGAAAAATTATACTGTCACAACTGTAAGAGAGAGCCAGTGTGGTGTAGCAGTTTGGGTATTGGACTATAACTCTGGAGACCAGGGTTCGATTTCCCGCTTGGCCATGAAACCCACTGGATGACAGGTTTCACATGCTCTCAGCCTGAGGAAAAGGAATGGCAAACTTCCTCTGAATAAATCTAGTCAAGAAAACCACATGATAGATTTGCCTTAGAGTCACCATAAGTTGGAAATGACTTAAAGTCACACAACACACACACACATAACTGTAACATTGAAGTATTATAGTACAAACTGCAGTAGGAGTATAAAATTTTTCTGATCATCATCTTGTTGAGTTGTATAAAGTGTATTTTGCAATAGGGACTAGCTAACTAAACATAGCCTAAAAACTGTCTTGACTTAGCTTCCATTTTGAATTAAACAGTGATTTATAAGTAATGGACCAATCAGTTCCACATTTTTATATATTGTTTTATTTTATTTTGGGGACAAATATCCTAAAACCAAAAGGAGCATTTGTGTTCTCAGTGTTTGCATACTTATACATGAAGGTTCGGTAATTATTTTGAGCCATTTTTAGTTTCCTGATCACTACTGTATGACAAAATACACTTCATACCATTGGTTAAATTACATTTGGTTATTAGAATTTCTGTATTATTAACATTTAAATTTATTTTAACTTCCTGCTTTCTTTTATATATCTCAACATTGTGTGTGTTAGCCTGATTGATATGTCTTAAGATTTATTTCATGTTTGTTTCTGTACTTCACCAACCAAATCAAAAGTATAAAAAGACATGTTTGTTTAATCTTATATACTGCTGTTAATATGTGTGCTCTCCAAAAGATCTTTCATTTTTTTTGCATGAGAACACATAGGTTGGAAACCTTTCTCTTATGCTCATTTGTATATTGAAGGAGATGCTGGATTCAAACATGAATTCTGAGATTATAACAGCTCCTGGAGGTGGATGCCTTGTACCTTCGACAATGTTTACATTTTAATGTGTGCAGTGATAAAAATCTTTCTGTAGAATATATGAGTATACAGTGAATAAATCAGCTAGTCCTCTTGTGTAGGATTTTCCAGATATCACAGAAAGGCATCATTTTCTAAATCCAAAAATCTAGATCTTTGTGGATTCAATCACCATAGCTTCAGTTTGCATTCTCTTGCAGTGTTTGGACAGAGAGCCAATTGTGTGCCATCCAGATCTGCAGCAGCCAGTGGATTCTGTTGCACAAGATCTTCCTGATGAGTTTTTTGAGGTTACAGTAGATGATGTCAGGAAACGTTTGGCCCAACTCCAGAATGAAAGGTAAGTTTATTTTTAGTAACAAATTAATCCTCCTAAATCATATTTTTCAAAGTCTTGATGCAACATATTTTACAATATGGGTCTATGTCAGCCTGATTTCTGAAAGAATTGTTTCAGTAATCTACAATGAGCAAAATTCATCTCATTTCCTATTGTTCTTAGTGTCCTCCATATTCATGGAGATTTGGGGTCTTGCGTGTTGCTTTCCAACTAAGAAAATGTATACTCAACATAGAATTGCATTTCTATCCCCTAAGAACTGAAACATCTGGCTTAAAATAAAAGGTGCAGTGTTTTCGTTTCCTAAATCTTGTAGGTTTTCAGCAACTAGTCAACACATCTAGATTTTAAGATAAAAAACATAGACACAATGTTTTCTCAGAAATAAAGACTTAATTTCAATGGTATGTACCCCCAGGTATTTGTACATAGGGTTGAAGTTTTAACGTAGACTCAGAAGTGGAAGAAAAATGTTTTTACACTGAATATGCAATCTAGATAGTGGAGATTTTATGAACAAATCACAGGTCTTAGATTTTTTTTAATTTTCAATTTAAAAAATTGTTCTGTTCTCAGAGCAGGCTACAATAATTTTTCCATACAAACACATTTCTGTCCCTAAGAGATTCACAAATACAACTGGACAACAATTCCTTGCCTCCTGCAAAGCTGGAAGTTTATTCTTTAGGATAGAATTATCCTAACTGATGTTTTCTTTTCCTAAGCCCTGTAGCTTTTCAGTAACTAGTCTATGCATCACAAAGTTGCTAGAAATTCTTCCTCAGCTGTCAATTGCTTAGATGACACTTGTATAAACACTGAAAAGAAGATAGATGAGCGAACAACAAAGCTCATGATTTGTTTGTTTATTGGCAGTCCTATTTAGTTCCCTTTGATCTCAGTGTAAGTCTCAGGTGCTAAGCCAAAAAGTAAATCCCTGACACTTTTAAGTCAGGATTGTGTATGTGTGTGTGTCTGTTCTCCTTTTTCCACCAAGTGGTGATACTGTCCAGTTGAAAACCCAAAATCCTCAGTCACAGGTGAAAGGCTGTGTTCACAGAATCGGACCCAGGCTCAGGGGAGAAACACAATTGAAGATCAGAGAGAGTATGAAAACATGAGGATAAACGAGCATGGTTCTCCCAAAACTTCCAGGGTGGTCCAGAGGAGGCTCTTGTGTTATACAGTTTCCTATCCTTAAAAAGGGATTTCTGTTTTACAATTGTAGAAGAATATCAGGATTAAAATAAATGTGCACTTTTTGCTTTGTATTTGATATTAACATTCTGGAAAGCAGTATTTTCTATTTATATGATATACTGTTATTAGATCTCATTTCTGTCCTATTTTAAAGGGAAATTTTGATTCCAAAGATAGGGAACCAACTTTACTGTCGTGATAAATATCATTGTGTTTTGGAAATCAGAACGAAAGTGCCATGTGAACAGCACATGCAGCAATATGGAAACTTTAAAGGAGGCAAATAGTGTTAACAGAAGGGAAAGCAGTTGGACTTGTGATAAATTTCAATATAATTGATTCATTTGTTTTGTTTGGGCTTTTTAAAAAATGTGGAAAGAGTAATGAACAGATGAAAGGATTTTTCCTGGTCTCTGTGACTCATGTTTGGGTCGTCTTGCACCTGCACAAGACTGATCAAAACCCTCTAGAGCTAAGTTTAACATTTTCAGCAGGAATTCTGCCAGTTCAATGTGCATGTCTAGATGAGATTCCCACAGCCCTTCAGTTCCTTTTTTGTCTACCACTGCAGGTGCAGCTCAGTTAGGAAGGTCTGGTCATTTGTGTCTTTGAATGAGCCCTTGTGATTAATACTGTAGTATTTTCAGTTTCTCCATAATTCTTCTCTTTCCTTCTGTCACTATCTGTTCCTCTATTTGTTGTTTTTTCTTCTCTTGAATTTGTACTTTCTGTTATCATGCATTTTATTGTCTTCTCATTGCATTGTTGTTGGAAGAAGCAGTCTTCATGGAGCCTGAGGCGTTAGCCTCCAGGTAATACTTCGAGAAGTGTATCAGCTGCAAGGGTAAGATCTTCCACTCCAACTGTTACTACCACTGTCCTATTTGTTTAGGCAAAATTCACATTGTGAATGGTTAGTGTGTTTGGAAGCTGAGCTAGAGGATGTAAAACATAACTTTGACTACAGGCTCTTCACTTTCTTTGAACCTGGAGAATTATCAGCACAGATTCATGAGTACTTCCTGTCAGTCAACTTCTTCTTTGTACCATGCACTACATGCCTCCCTCCACTGCTGTTGTCCAAAGTGATCAAATCCTTACTCAATAAGAGAGAGCAGTAGAGCTTGTTCCAGTAAACAACATCAGGAGTGTAGGGTATAGTTGGCCCTTATCCATGGATTTTTTATCCACTGATTCAATCATCTACGGTTTGAAAATGTTAAAAAAAAGTATAAATTCCAAATATCAAACTTTGATTTTCCATTTTATACAAGGGACATCATTTTGTTATGCCATTATATTTAATGGGACTTGAGCATCTATGGATTTTGTTATCCATGGGGGATCCTGGAACCAAACCTCAGCGAATAACAAGGGCCCACTGTACATTTGTTCTTTCCATCCCAGAAGGGACTGAGAAATTTTATTACTCTTCTTGCTCCTCTGTGGATAATGAGATATTTCAACTTAGTCACCGCTCATAAAGAAGTTGAAGCATTCCTGACAAATCCCTGAAAAATGAAGGCTATAAAACATTCAGCTGCCTTCCCCTCCCTAACTCATCTTGTAATTAGCAACTCCATTAACAGTGTCTAATAAGGAAAAATGGCCTGTGTTTATCTTTATACTGGAATTCCCTCTCCCGTCCTGCAGTCCAGTGGAGTAATTCAAGTTGTCTTCACTAAGACTAACACAATTAAAATGGTAGAATTGAAAGACATAGCTATGTTAGTCTGGAAAATCAGTATTTATAGGGATCGGGTAGCACTTTTGAGAGTAACTGAAAGGCTGGTAACATGAGGTTCCGTAGACTTGAGTTTAAAAAGCTCATGCTACATGCTTCTTTCTTTCAGTTAGTCTCAAAGATACTACAAGATCTCTTTATGTACAATTAAAATGGGGAATATCAAGGTATCTTGGTAATCCTACTGTAGCTTCATATTTCATGTACTATATAAGGTGCATGTGAAATGCATACATATACTTTTATAATTTGAAGCTATAATGGATCTTTTGGTGATGACTGGATAGGGACATAAAACACTCAGCTGTCTTTACCTTCCACAGAGTCTAACAAGGAAGGATGGCCTGTGTTTATCTTTAGAATGGAATTCCTCCTCCTCCCCTTCTGCAGCCCAGTGGAGTAATTCAAATTGTCATTTGAGATTCACACAGTTAAAACACATGGCTGAGGCACTGTTACTTTTGTTACTTCAACCAAAAAAAGGAACATTTAATTTCCCACTGAAGTGCCCTCCCCATTACTTCTTTTGCAAATGAAGTATCCGTAAATTCTCACACTTCAGTGGAGAATATGTGAAATTTCAGACCTCAAAACCCATGTTTAATGAACAGCAACAAGCTTTCGTCACACCTCTAATCAAAAGGAGCAATTTCTGCAGGTGAATGGTGGAATCCAATCCATTCTGGCCCTGCAGAGTCTCAGCCAGTTTATCATACCTTCCAAGTTACAGATGGTTCTTTTTTGTGGTCTCTGTGCCTCACACAGTAGGGGTTACACCTGTGCAGAGACTCCATTCAGAAGCTGAAAAGCTGAGCAGATTGGCAGGAGGCCCCACCCACTCCTGTGTAATAAGCATGCCCAATCCTGCCAGTCTAGCTCCATCTTCAGTTCTTTTTCATCTGCCATAAGAGAAACACTCTGGATTTCTCCCGTGTTATAGTTATTAAAAAGAGCTTTAAAGCAAGTAATTTTGTTGCTTAATTTTGCCCAGACGGGCTCCTTGCTTTGGGGCCTCCTATGGCCCCTAAATCTTTCTTTAAGCTCTGCATTGATTGGAGTCACGAAGTTGCCCTCATCAATGGACAATCTATTATTATTATTATTAACCTTTATTTATAAAGCGCTGTAAATTTACACAGCGCTGTACATACAATCTTTTTAATTAGACGGTACCCTAACCTCAGGCTTACAATCTAAAAAACACGACACAAAAAATCCAAATGCCTTTTTTGTTTGGTTGAGGGCCATATCACTGACCATTGTTCAATTTGCTGCCCCTTCACTTCCACGACTCTTTGTAATAAAGCCCAGCAACTGAAATTATTTTGTTGGGAACGTTCCCTCAGAGACTGATAAATCTTTGTCTCAAACTGATCCTTTGGCATTGATCCCTATCTCCAAGCTTCCAAGGATCCCAAT
This sequence comes from Sceloporus undulatus, assembly GCF_019175285.1. Lineage (NCBI taxonomy): Eukaryota > Metazoa > Chordata > Lepidosauria > Squamata > Phrynosomatidae > Sceloporus > Sceloporus undulatus. The sequence goes on along the minus strand of NC_056523.1, from coordinate 143,705,346 downwards.
GATTTCTAAGACCTCGGCATCGATGTCAGGCTCGATATCAACCCCATCGGCTATTGGCACCGGTCGCATTGGAACTTCTTCCATCGATGTCGCAGACACTATCTACTTCCCAGTCCCCTCCATTACAGGTGGCTCCCTCTGCCTTGCAGGCCAAGCATCCTCAGAAAGCCAAAAAAAGGCCTGACGTCTCAAGTGATTTTGACGTCAAGAGATCTAAAAAAAAGCATAAGTCTAAGGTTTCAACACTGCCTACTGCTTCTTCGGCCTTGATATCTGCTTCGACCCCAACACCGGTTTCTACAGCAACATCAGCATTAGATACTACTATGGTTTTCTTGCTTCCTCTGCCGACACTGTTGCCAGCTTTGCAGCTCCCCCATCTCAATCACTGTTTCAGACTCAACATCGGGGGTTTTGATTTGACCTCGTCATCATTGAATGCTCTATTGCCTTCGGGCCCGATACTCTATCTATGCCACCAACGGTCTCTCTTCTGCCACCGGTTCCTACATCGGTTCCAACGCAGAAATTTGCCTTGCTGGGTCAGGCTTAAAGACTTTCACTGTCTCCATCAGCCCCTCGACACCATGATGTGTCTCCTGCCAATTCTCACAGGTCTCCAAGACCATCCAGAGACCGTGTTGAGTTGTTGGCGTCGTCTTCCTGGCACTACTATCGAGATTCACCTTGGCATCGTACATCATATGGTATCGTGCCGAAGAACATTGGAGAGAACGCCCTTCTTCCCATAGGTCTTATTCTCCATCTTACAGGGATCGCTACCACTATAGGGAGCCTTGCTACAAATTTCCCTCTCGATGTTGATCTCAGTCTTAGTCCCGCTCTCCACAACTTGCTCACGAGTCTTGTCTCGAATATGATGCCACCAGAGTGCTTTCGCCTGTCCCTTGCACCACAGCTACAGTCTTCCGACCCCCAGCATCACCTGTTCACTTGATGTTGGAGGCTCAAATTCTGTTGTCAACATTAGTAACAATACTGATCCCTGCTGTCATCCCTTTTGTGTTTTCGATACCAACATGCCAAGTCATGCCTCCTTCTGCTGTTATACAGATATCTCGTCACACCTACTGTTCCTCCACAGTTGTCCTGGACTGCGGCCAGCACACAAAAACATACGTCAATAAGGATGGCTCAACAAGGTAATTAGCTATGCAGCTGGAAATAGTCCACAAACCTTGCAGGGAGTGAGAGAAAGAGCAAACCAAAAGCCAAAGTCAGGATAATGGGGATCACGATAGTCAGTCCAGTCCAGGGTCAGGTCAGGTCAGCCAGAGGGTAGCAATAGTCCAGTCCGTTCCAAAGTCAAGAGTCAAGATACAGGGAGCCAGTGCAGGCAGCAGTCACACCAAAGGATCATGCAATAAACTCTGGTGCTGAGTTGGTGTCTCTCTGCTCATTAAGTAAGGGAAACTCTCCCCCGTGCCACCTGAGGCTGATTTGCTAATTACTTCTCAGCAATTCTCTGGGATCTGCGTCTGCCAGCACTTTCAGCCCTGCATTGTCTATAGGAGGGAACCTTCAAGCTTGGTTCCTCCCCAGAGTCACCACTAGGCTGCTGTACCACCAGGGGAATCCCACCAGCACTAGGACCTGGCTGAGCCTCCTCCTCTGGGGCTGGGAGATCAGGGCTGGATTCTGGCAGAGCAGTATTATAACCTGGTGTAGCCTCAGTTACCTCTTGCACTGGAGCAGGATTAGCACCTGGTGTAACCTCAATTACTTCTTGCTCTGGAGGAGCCCCATCCTCCGAGACCTGCTCTTGGCTGGCCATGACAACAGTCTACTGAGGAATCTGCCTATGACACAGAAATGTCACCAGCCTCTCCTGTCATTGCATCTCCACAGGAAGAAATTGAAGATACTACACCTCAATCTCCGAATGAAGATGTTCAGCTTTTCTCGGATGTGGTCCAGAGGATGGTTCAGGCTATAGGTCTCCAGGTTGATGTGGCTCCCAAACCACCAAGAGACCCTGTTTTTCTTATTGTTGATACCACTGCAGTTTCACCAGCTGTTTTTCCATTCTTGGCTTCTTTATCTGATGTCATGAACTTTTCTTGACTGAAACCTTCATCTGTACCACCTGCATCTAGAAAGTTGGAAGGCTTGTACAGGGTTCAACCAGACACTGCACCTTATCTGTTCACCCACCCTACTCCTAATTCAAATCTACGTCTTAATTCTCTGGCGAAACTCATTCTGCACCAGTGGATAAAGAAGGTAGGCATCTCGACATATTTAGACGTTGATTTTATTCTTCTGCCACCCTTTCTGCCAAAGTGGGTAACATTCAAGCATGCATGGGCGCCTACCAAAAGTTCCTATGGGACAAGATGGCAGATTTCATCCCATACTTGCCTGAAGAGCAAAAGGTGGCTGCCCTTGATTTTTACATTGAGGCTCTTTCTTTAGTTAATCAGCAGATCCACTTGGCAAAACGTTCTGCTGATTGTGCTGCCAAAATCATCTCTGGGGCTGTTGTGCTTCGCTGTTACTCTTGGCTCAGATCCACTGATCTCACTCATGAGGCTAAAAAAGTGTATTGAAGACCTTCCCTTTGAAGGTGATGGCCTTTTTGCAGCTAAAACCGATTACTCTCAACACGTTGGCTAAGGCACGTCTTACAGGCAAAAGTCTCAGTGTTAACAGGCCAGAAACAACAATACCGCAAACAACAGTGGCATCCTCGGTTTGCCCCTTCCAATTATTCTAGACCTCGTTCTGCTGCTTCATCACAATACAGCGGTTCCTCTCAACAGTCTTCTAGGAGGCCTTACAGACACCGCTATCCCCAGCAAGAACAACAACAGTCCTCAAAGAAATCCTCTTCCATTAAATCTCATTGTTGATGTGTCTGTTGGGACAACACCACTGTCTTGCCTGACCCTTCCAGATTCTTTCTTGCTTTCCCATCTGTTTCCCAAACATTGATGCTTCTACAACAACTGATGTCGAATCACCACGGATACCTGGATACTCACCATTGTGCATTTAGGCTATGCCATAGAGTTCTCAAGTAGTCCACCTTTAGGCGTATTTCTTTTTTTAATAATCTTTATTAAATTTAACACATTAAAACCATACATTACATATTCATCATATCCTTAGATCTTTTTCTATTCCTCTTTTCTTTCCCCCCTCCCCTATCCCCTTATTATTTTTTTTGTTGCTGACTTCTTAGCTACCATTCTCTAATTCCTCAGAAAAACCCATTAGATAATACCCCTTTATCTCTTATTTCTACCAACTCTTATACAATTCTAACATCCTTCTCTATCCTATCGTTACAAACCGGTTGTTTCCCTTCACCTCTATCAAGTTTTATATTCCAGTATTCCATCTGATGGCGTATTTCGATCCACTCCATCTTCCTCTCCTCTCCAAGAGGAGATTTCTTCCCTTCTCAACAAAGGTGCCATTCAGCGCATTCCACCCAGCTGTAGACTACGGTTATTGTCTCCAGGTACTTCACAGTGCCAAAGAAAGATGGCAGCCTTTGCCCTATACTCAACCTAAGGGGCATCAATCATTACATCAGGCCTCACAAGTTCAAGATGGTAACCCTCCAATCCGTTCTTCCTTTTCTTCATCAAGGAGATTGGTTTGCATCAATCGATCTGAAAGATGCTTACTTTCATGTTGCCATCAGGCCCCAGCACCGCAAATTTATTGGTTTTGCTGTTGACAAAAATCTCTATAAATATACCGTCTTTCCTTTCAGCCTTTCCACCCCCACCCCGTGTTTTCACAAAATGCATGGTGGTGGCCATCTCCCATCTTCGTCTGCAACGAATCAAGATTTTTCCTTACCCAGAGGATTGGCTACCGGTGTCGTCCTCCCACATGCAGTTGCTCGAGATGTTCACACCACCCTCTCTCTCCTTACAGACTTGGGCCTGACTGTCAATCCCTCCAAGTCCATCTTAGAGCCAGTCAGAGTGATAGACTACATAGGCACATCCCTGGATTCCGTCATGACTTGTGCTTATTTGCCCACCAGGAGAGCAGAAAACCTTTGGGCTCATCTTCACTCTGTTCTCTCTATGGACTGTCCCACAGCAAGGGACATCCAATGTCTTTTAGGTTACATGGCCTCTACCACAGCCATAACCTACTTGGTGCACCTGAGATTCAGGCCTCTACAGGAATGGTTTCTCTCTGTATTCGATCACCTCAATGACAAACAGTCCAAGAGGTTGACGCTTCCCCAACATGTCCGCAACTCTGCACTGGTGGTCCATTCCCAAGAACATCCTCAGGGGGATGCCCTTTCATCCTAGAGCCTTCCAGGATGGTCACCACAGATGCATCCATGATGAGTTGGGTAGCTCACTACAAGGATCTTTGTGTATAGGGTCGATGGTCCCCATCAGAAATGGAGATACACATCAGTGTCTTAGAATGGTTAGCTGTCATCAAAGCCTTTCGGGCTTTCGAGCATCATCTCCTTCACAGGGTTGTCCAGGTGGTAACAGATATCACTACCACGGTCTGTTATATCAACAAACAAGGTGGAATCCTCTGTTCTTCATCCGTCACAACAACTCTGGATGTGGTGTCATAATTGTCCCATCCACCCAGTGGTGGTACATTTGGCAGGCAAGGACAATGTCCTAGCAGACTCCCTCAGCAGAGACAAGGTCCTTCAGCACAAATGGACTCTGTCTCCACCGGCTTTTCGTCTCATTACTTCACATTGGGGAACTCCTTCCCTGGAGCTGTTTGCCACTGTGGACAATACACAGTGTCCAATGTTCTGCAGTAGAGAGGGCTGAGGGACAGGCTCCCTGGGAGATGCTTTTCTTCTCAATTAGAGCCACAGTTTCCTTTACGCCTTTCCCCCACTTCCAGTCGTGGCAAGGGTTGTTGCCAAAATGACAAGGGATAGAGCCAATGCAATCCTGCTGGCTCCTTACTGGCCCAGGCAACCCTGGTTTACTCCTCTGCTTCACCTATCCAGGGGCAATATCTCAAACTCCTGAACTGGCCAGAGCGCCTCTCCCACTCCCAACGGTGCAGTCCTTCACCTCGACCTGTGCAGCCTCCACCTGATGGCATGGAGGTTCCAGCCCTGACTGCCGTAGAACTTCTTAGAATTAAGCTTCCAGGAAGGACTCTACTAAGCTGTCTTACTCCTACAAATGGAAGCGCTTCTGTGCCTTTGCTGAGGGAGAGCCAAACCATGCTCACCTGTACAACTGTTGATGGCCTTGCACTTCCTGCTTCTTCTGTGTGATCAAGGGCTATCCTTCTCATCTCTCAAGGTGTACTTGTCAGCTGTTGTAGCCAATCAGCCTTTTGATTCGCCATCTGCTCGGCTCTTCACCTCTCTGACCTTGAAAAGGTTCTTCAAAGGTCTACACCATCTCTACCCTCCATTGCCTCGGTTGGCTCCTGCATGGTCACTCTCTCTGGTGCTTACACATCTTACCAGGCCTCCCTTTGAACCTTTGGGGTCAGACTAGTTAAGGTTGTTTACACTAAAAGTGGCATTCCTTGTGGCCATCACGTCGGCCAGACGGTCTTCTGAACAAATTGCATTGCTCTTGGCTGAGCCCTTCCTGATTTTCCACAAGAAGAAAGTTGTCCTCAGGCTGGACATTTCCTTTCTCCCTAAGGTGGTATCCCCCTTCCACTTTTCTCAGGAAATTGTGTTACCTACATTCTATCCAGACCCTTCTACACCTCTGGAGAAGAGGTGCACATACTCGATGTTCGCCGTGCTTGGTGTTTTATGTTCAACTTTCTGCTGAGTTCAGGTTGACCAACAAGTTGTTTGTTTATTATGGTGGACCTAGGAAAGGCCACCCTGTTTCCTCTAAAAGGTTTTCAAAGTGGATTGCCCAGACCATTCTGCTGGTCCTACTCCTACTGTTGGTGTGCACCCACACTCAACCAGGGCTCATCTGCCACTTTCCTCAAGCGCATCACTCTGCCAGATGTCTGCAAGGCAGCTATGTGGTCCCAACCTTCCACATTTTTCCGGCATTACTGGCTTGATTACGGGTCTCGTTGGGATGTCCACTTTGACCGTGCTGTTCTTTCTTCTGTTCTGCAGTGGCCTTCCCACCTGCCACAGATAAGCTTTTTAGTCACCCTGTTGTGTGAGGCACAGAGACCACAAAGAAGAAGAATAGGTTGCTTACCTGTGACTGGTTCGAGTGGTCATCTATGCCCTCACACAAACCCACCCTACCTCCCTTCAGTCAGGTCCCTGCTGTTTTTGTTTGTTTGTTTGTTTGTTTGTGGCAGACTTGAAGGCGGAGCTACATTGGCGGGATTGGGCATGCTGAGTACATTGGAGTGGGCAGGGCCTCCCACCAATCTGTTCATCTTTTTAGCTTTCGAATGGAGTCTCTGTGCAGGTGCAAACTCTATTGTGTGAAGGCACAGATGACCACTCGAAGAACCACAGTTACAGATAAGCAACCTGGTCTTACCTTATCTTATGTCTGCCTAGTTATTATTATTATTATTATTATTATTATTAACCTTTATTTATAAAGTGCTGTAAGTTTGCACAGCACTGTACATACAATCTTTTAGTCAGACGGTTCCCTGCCCTCAGGCTTACAATCTAAAAAGACACGACACAAAAGGAGAAGAGGGAGCATAGTTTGCCATGGCCAGTTTCGAGGATGCCTATTGCCACATTTCCATTTTCCCATAGTGGCAACAGTTCCTGTTCCATACTAAGTGAAACATAAAAGTTGCATGGTTTTTTGTGGGTTTTTTGGGCTCTTGCACTTTGTGTTGCACTTTGAATTAACCATAGCATTAAGTGTTTTCACAAAATGTATTGCAGTCATGTACCAGCAACTGGCTTCTTGTTTTTCTACAATACAACTTGTATTGGACATCCAGCTTACTCTTGAGAGTCTGCTGAATCGAACCCATGCAGTCTCTTCAGTTCTTCACTACCCATTTGGATTCAAATCTTGGAATGCTGACTGGTCATGTCCCTTAGGGAAGTACAATGAATTAAGTGCATAGTTCAATAGATACAAGTCCTCTTGGGGAGTGATAGCAGCAACCAAATTAATTTGTTTATCTATGGCTGTGAATCCTGCAGAACAGGTTCATTCAATGCCCCTGAAGGTGACCCTTCATTCAAATTCCTCTGTTTTCCTCATAGAGAAGGACCACAGCAACCTCCTCACTAGTGTGTTTCTGCCTTACCCCCTGGAGCCAGAAGAGTCAGACACAGAAAAATCAGATTTCTGGGACTGTTAAGCTCCTGATGACAGTGGCCTCTCTGAGGCTGAGGAGCTGGAGGCTCAGGCAGTTGGGGGCCCTACTCTCTGGCAGGAAGTAGCAGACTCTGAGGATGTTCTGCTATCGTTGAAGAGATAAGAGGAGAGTATTATTAAATAGGAGATGCTGATGCATTCAGTATCTGGTGTCTTGAGATGGCTGCCTATATATCTCTCAGCAGCTTCCTGGCATGTTTGTTGCTTGTAGCTGTTCTGGCTTGGTGACTGGTTGTACTCTTCAGAGTTGGTGTTTTCTTGATGTTGGACTAGCTACTATTGATGATTCTGTTTTACTACTTGCTGCTTCATTTATCTGTACTACTGACTTGCTGAGGTGACCTCTGGACTGGCTGACAATCACCCTCTTGTTTCTCTCTTCAGTTTGTTGGATAATCTATGATTGGCCTGGACTGAATTAATTACTTGACAACTCTTGCATTCCATCCACCTGATTCATAGGTTACTTGCTGACTGGAGCATAGGACAGTTTCACAGTCCATCAGTTTTCATTGTCCATCAACCCATATGCCACCTTCCTGAAATGGAGGAACACCTAAAAAAGTGCATGACAGGTGGACTACTGCTGATCAACAGCCACAAATCAACATGCTAGAACTTATGGCTGTCTTTGAAGACTATGTGTATTCAGATGATCCATACACAGTGTGGATTGTTGCAAGCACTTCCACAGTGATCTTCTATGTGAACAAGCAGAGTGGCACTTGTTTGGGTATCTTTGTATGATACTTGCTATAGTTATGAAAGTGATGCATCTCCAGAAAAACAATATCCCTGGCAATTCATCTTTCGGGAATCTCTGACAGAGTGGTGAATTAATCAAATGCTGTGGATTTCCCACTTGTGCAACTCCTGGGACTTTCTAAAATGCAGGGTCATGCACTAGAAGAGGCATTCTTCTCTAGCACTGTATAGGACTACAATTCAGTGCCTTCCCATCATTCCTCTTATCACAGGACATATCAGAATCGGAGATGACACTCTGCTTGTTTACAAAGAAGTACAGTGGTGCCTCGGGTTACGAAATTAATTCGTTCCGTGGCACCGTTCGTAACCCGAAAAGCCTTCGTAAGCCGAATTGCCATAGCGAATTACCTAATGAACCCATGGTCATTTTTCGCTTCTACTATTCAAGAACACATTTTGTTCCTACCAGTTTGATCTTGTCGTTAACACAGCAACAAAGCAGGGTGCGTCACTTGGACCTCAAGAGTTTACCATTAACCAACAGATTTATTTGTCTTTCCTACCAGAGGTGTAGACAGTGACCCAAGAGATCATAGATTCTTCTTGCAATTCATGCTGTTTAAAATTAAACACATCTTACAGAGAAGACATTCCTCTGACAACTGCAAGACTACTTGAAGTGCTTCTCTTCCTGGTGACAAAGGATTGGTCCTGTGCCTTTCTGGTGGCCATATAGGTTACTTTCCATCTCTTTTGGGACATCCCAGTACTCCATCCTGTATTTGAGGCATTTCTTAAAATTTTGAAACTTTCATCTCAATTTCTGGTCATGTTCAAGTGTGGGACTTACGTGTCATAGTCTCTAAACTTACTCAAATGAGAAAGCCGTTTGAGCTGTTGACTACCTGTGCTTTTAATCTATCAGTGAAAACAAATGTCCTTGCAGCAGCAGTGATGTGTGCCAGATGAGCTATTGTACTCCATATCCCCAAGCATGATTACTCCCAACAACGTGTTTCATTGTGAAAAGTACTAATGAAAAAGTGCTTATTATCATTCTACCAAGGTATGTTGCAGTTTTCCATCTCTCAGAATATTGTTTTCCTGTCTTCCTACCAAATCTGTCCTACTCAGATCTTCATAGGCTCTGGCATTCTATATTTAGGCCAGGCCTTTCTGGTCATCTATCACACTGTTCATCTGCTAGTCTGGCCCTTGGAAGGCTGTTCCATTGTCCAAGCAACTCTGGCTGTGTCATGCTCTATCACCTGTCATATGACTATTCAAATGGCTGACCCCTTGAATCCCTGTAGTCTTTTCACCGAACCATGGTAGCCTCTATTGCCTTCCTTACAAGGTTCCCCTCCATGACATTGCAGAGCAGCTATCTGGGTCCAACCATCAGTCATTGTTACTGTTGATTAGCTGTTATTCAGCATTACTGTCTTGGCATTAGAGCAAGTCAGGACAAAAACTCAACATTACCAAACAAGGCAAAGCTAAATTTTGGAGACCTACAACAGTTATAAACTGCTGGTCCATGGATTGGTACCAGTCCACAGATCATCAGCTGCTCGTCACAAGTGAGGTTCCAAGAAAGAAAAACAATTGTGTTGATGCCCAGAGATGTGATAATGGCCCTTGGTACAGATTGGTCACTTGCTTCTCGATTCTTCCATGCCTGTAGACCAGGAACTGAAGGCATCAGCAGAAATCTCATCTAGACATGTGGACTGGGAGGATTCCTAACTCGAGAAGATTCTGATCAGTTCTAGACTAGTGCTGAACAACCTGTTTGTGTTATTCAATAATGACCACATGACAAGCCAGAATTACAGATTAACAAACTGTACTTTTGTAAACTTGTGAACTACTGACATTACTGATTGGGACTATATCGGTGTTTGCAGGCTTATTCTTCCATTAAAGGCTACTTTGAAAAAACAGAAGTTTAAATTGATAGTGAACTAAAAAAGATAATTTGAAGAAGGATTGTTATATCATTTCTCAGAACAGACAAAATTAAACTGTGGAACTGGGATTTAAACAAGAAGGTTCTAACAACACCTCTAAATTGTTTTTGTACGTTCTCTGAGTACAATAAACCCTTTCTCTCTCCCAGCCTTAGTGAATCAACAATTTCGTTAAATGTCAGATGAATCAACTTCCCTTTTAAACTTCCAATCTTCTTTGGTTGTGGTATGGCATTTCGTTGTACCATACTCAGGTTGAATTGAGTTGTTTAAAGTCATAGATCATAGAGCTGGAAGGGGCTTCGTGGGCCATCAGGTCCAAGCCATGCTCAGTGCAGTATCTCTGTTAAAGGGTTGGCCTTCTTTTGAGATCTGTAGTGCTTCCATACCCACATCCCATCCTTAACACTGGATGTTTTTCAGATTACTGTGTCCTTTGAAAAGAAAGTGAGTCATACATGTTAGGAGGAGGTTATGCAGGAATTTAAAAAATATAATACCCATATAAGGAATTGGTAGACCACTTCTTAAGTATTCCTTGTCTAAGAATACCCTATGACAGTGGTTCCCAACCTTTCTTGGGCCGCGCCCCCCATTGGGGACGAAAGTCCCGCCTGCGGCCTCCTTGATGGTTGGGAGGCTGGGACGGGGTGGGACTTTTGGCCGCCTACAAGCCCCAGCGGGCTTTGTGGCCGGAAGTCCGCCCCGTCCCAGCCTCCCAACCATTAGGGAGGCCGCAGAGGGAAAGGGGGTGGGGTTGCAGTCCCGTCCCCTCTCCCGCGGTTGCCTGGCAGCCCCAGGGAGAAGAGGAGGAGGCGGCCCCCGCCCCTTCCTCCCTGCGGGTGGCTGCACCCATGGGAAGGAAGGGAGAGGAGGAGGCGACCCCCGCCCCTTCCCCCTCGCGGGTGGCTGCACCCGCGGGAAGGAAGGAGAGGAGGAGGCAACCTCCTCGCCTCTCTCTCCCCATGGTGGCTGCACCCGCAGAAGGAAGGGAGAGGAGGAGGCGACCCCCTCGCCCCTTCCTTTTTGTGCGTGCCCGCGCCAGCGCGGGCATGCACAGGGAAAAAGGGAAAGGAGGGGCCCCGCCCCCTTCCCCGCTGATGCCTGCTCCTGCGCCGACACCCGCAGGAGAAGGGAGGGAGGCGATGGATTCCCACGCGGCCCCCGAGAAGGTGCGACCCCCAGGTTGGGACCACTGCCCTATGAAATTAATGTGGTTGCCATAAGTTTACAGATGATTGAAGGACACAACCACACAAACCACACACACACACACACACACACAACACATGTGTTTCAACTACATGCTTGTTACTATTTGTTTTCTATATAAGTGGGAAATATGGCAGGAATACATGTTGGCGGCCTTCAGATAGTTTCCAATTTATGGTGACCCTAAGGTGGCCCTACAGTGGTGTTTTCTTGGACTGAGAGTGTGACCAAGCTATTAGCAATCAGTGTTTATCTTTCGATCAAGAACAAATTGTACAGTTGAGTATTTCAAAAACTCACCTGAATAGCTGTAAAGACATACACTGTTGGTGCAGACCACTAGTTCTGTGGTTTGTTGGGACACAATAAAGCAAACGGGAGAAGGGTGCTTTAAAGAGTTGTTAGTCCAGATGAAATCTAGCAGACAGGATTGGCTAAAATGACTTGCTGCCTATATTACATTATATTATTTAACTTATATGACACTTTTCTCCCAAGTGAGACCCAAGGCAGCTTCCGGAAATAGCGAATTAAAAACCTTTATAATAACATTTAAAAAATTAAAGTCCACCTCATAAAGTTCATTAAAATCATTTTTAAACAACAAAAGTTTAAAAGATAAATAAACACTCCTCAACAAAATAGTCCATATTATACTTTTTACCTTCTGTTTTAGTAAACTCTAGCCTGTTAGGGAGATTTTTGCACAGATGTGGATGGTAGTAAACAGTGTCAAAATATATGTACACAGATGATGAAATAGTATATAGAGAGATCTTGTAGCACCTTTGAGATTAACTGAAGAAAAAATTGGCAGCATGAAC
>NC_056523.1:143681239-143693330 GCF_019175285.1 Sceloporus undulatus | reverse complement strand
AAAAGTTTTTTCGTAACCCGAAAAAACATTCGTAACCCGAAACAATAATTCCCTATGGGATTTTTTCATATCCCGAAAATTTCGTAACCTGGGTATTTCGTATCCCGAGGTACCACTGTACCTAATGACCCCATGGTCATCTTTTCGCTTCTACTATTCAAGAACACATTTTGTTTCCTACCAGTGATCTTTGATCTGTTAACACAGCAACAAAGCAGGGTGCGTCACTTGGACCTCAAGAGTTTACCATTAACCAACAGATTTATTTGTCTTTCCTACCAGAGGTGTAGACAGTGACCCAAAGAGATCATAGATCTTCTTCTTGCAATTCATGCTGTTTAAAATTAAACACATCTTACAGAGAAAGACATTCCTCTGACAACTGCAAGACTACTTGAAGTGCTTCTCTTCCTGGTGACAAAGGATTGGTCCTGTGCCTTTCTGGTGGCCATATTAGGTTACTTTCCATCTCTTTTGGGACATCCCAGTACTCCCATCCTGTATTTGAGGCATTTCTTAAAGATTTTGAAAACTTTCATCTCAATTTCTGGTCATGTTCAAGTGTGGGACTTAACGTGTCATAGTCTCTAAACTTACTCAAATGAGAAAGCCGTTTGAGCTGTTGACTACCTGTGCTTTTAATCTATCAGTGAAAACAAATGTCCTTGCAGCAGCAGTGATGTGTGGCAGATGAGCTATTGTACTCCATATCCCCAAGCATGATTACTCCCAACAACTGTAGTTTCATTGTGAAAAAGTACTAATGAAAAAGTGCTTATTATCATTCTACCAAGGTTATGTTGCAGTTTTCCATCTCTCAGAATATTGTTTTTCCTGTCTTCCTACCAAATCTGTCCCTACTCAGATCTTCATAAGGCTCTGGCATTCTATATTTAGGCCAGGCCTTTCTGGTCATCTATCACACTGTTCATCTGCTAGTCTGGCCCTTGGAAGGCTGTTCCATTGTCCAAGCAACATCTGGCTGTGTCATGGCATCTATCCACCTGTCATATGAACTATTCAAATGGCTGACCCCTCTGAATCCCTGTAGTCTTTTCACCAGAACCATGGTAGCCTCTATTGCCTTCCTTACAAGAGTTCCCCTCCATGACATTGCAGAGCAGCTATCTGGGTCCAACCATCAGTCAGTGTTACTGTTGATTAGCTGTTATTCAGCATTACTGTCTTGGCATTAGAGCAAGTCAGGACAAAAACTCAACATTACCAAACAAGGCAAAGCTAAATTTTGGAGACCTACAACAGTTATAAACTGCTGGTCCATGGATTGGTACCAGTCCACAGATCATCAGCTGCTCGTCACAAGTGAGGTTCCAAGAAAGAAAGAAACAATTGTAGTTGATGCCCAGAGATGTGATAATGGCCCTTGGTACAGATTGGTCACTTGCTTCTCGATTCTTCCATGCCTGTAGACCAGGAACTGAAGGCATCAGCAGAAATCTCATCTAGACATGTGGACTGGGGAGGATTCCTAACTCGAGAAGATTCTGATCAGTTCTAGACTAGTGCTGAACAACCTGTTTGTGTATTCAATAATGACCACATGACAAGCCAGAATTACAGATTAACAAACTGTACTTTTGTAAACTTGTGAACTACTGACATTTACTGATGTCGGGACTATATCGGTGTGTGCAGGCATTATTCTTCCATTAAAGGCTACTTTGAAAAAACAGAAGTTTAAAAAATTGATAGTGAACTAAAAAAGATAATTTGAAGAAAGATTGTTATATCATTTCTCAGAACAGACAAAATTAAACTGTGGAACTGGGATTTAAACAAGAAGGTTCTAACAACACCTCTAAATTGTTTTTGTACATTCTCTGAGTACAATAAACCCTTTCTCTCTCACCAGCCTTAGTGAATCAACAATTTCAGTTAAATGTCAGATGAATCAAACTTCCCTTTTAAACTTCCAATCATTCCTTTGGTATTGTGGTATGGCATTTCGTTGTACCATACTCAGGTTGAATTGAGTTGTTTAAAGTTCATAGAATCATAGAGCTGGAAGGGGCTTCGTGGGCCATCAGGTCCAAGCCCATGCTCAGTGCAGTATCTCTAGTTAAAGGGTTTGGCCTTCTTTTGAGATCTGTAAGTGCTTCCATACCCACATCCCATCCTTAACACTAGGATGTTTTCAGATTACTGTGTCCTTTGAAAAGAAAGTGAGTCATACATGTTAGGAGGAGGTTATGCAAGGAATTTAAAAAAATATAAATACCCATATAAGGAATTGGTAGACCACTTCTTAAGTATTCCTTGTCTAAGAATACCCTATGACAGTGGTTCCCAACCTTTCTTGGGCCGCGACCCCCCATTGGGGACGAAAGTCCCGCCTGCGGCCTCCTTGATTGGTTGGGAGGCCGCAGAGGGAAAGGGGGTGGGGTTTGCAGTCCCGTCCCCTTCTCCCCGCGGTTGCCTGGCAGCCCCAGGGAGAAGAGGAGGAGGCGGCCCCCGCCCCTTCCTCCCTGCGGGTGGCTGCACCCATGGGAAGGAAGGGAGAGGAGGAGGCGACCCCCGCCCCTTCCCCCTCGCGGGTGGCTGCACCCGCGGGAAGGAAGGGAGAGGAGGAGGCAACCTCCTCGCCCCTTCCTCCCCATGGGTGGCTGCACCCGCAGGAAGGAAGGGAGAGGAGGAGGCGACCCCCCTCGCCACTTCCTTTTTGTGCGTGCCCACGCCAGCGCGGGCATGCACAGGGAAAAAGGGAAAGGAGGGAGCCCCGCCCCCTTCCCCGCTGATGCCTGCTCCTGCGCCGACACCCGCAGGGAGAAGGGGAGGGGGAGGCGATTGAGATTCCCAACCTGGCGGCCCCCGAGAAGGGGTCGCGACCCCCAGGTTGGGAACCACTGCCCTATGAAATTAATGTGGTTGCCATAAGTTTACAGATGACTTGAAGGAACACACACACACAAACACACACACACACACACACAATGTAGTTTCAACATACATGCTTGTTACTATTTGTTTTCTATATAAGTGGGAAATATGGCAGGAATACATGTTGCGGGCCTTCAGATAGTTTCCAATTTATGGTGACCCTAAGGTGGCCCTACAGTGGTGTTTTCTGGGACTGAGAGTGTGATCAAGCTATTAGCAATCAGTGTTTATCTTTCGATCAAGAACAAATTGTACAGTTGAGTATTTCAAAAACTCACCTGAATTAGCTGTAAAGACATACACTGTTGGTGCAGACCACTAGTTCTGTGGTTTGTTGGGACACAATATAAGCCAAACGGGAGAAGGGTGCTTTCAAAGAGTTGTTAGTCCAGATGAAATCTAGCAGACAGGATTGGCTAAAATGACTTGCTGCCTATATTACATTATATTATTTAACTTATATGACACTTTTCTCCCAGAGTGAGACCCAAGGCAGCTTCCGGAAATAGCGAATTAAAAACCTTTATAATAACATTTAAAAACAATTAAAGTCACCTCATAAAGTTCATTAAAATCATTTTTAAAACAACAAAAAGTTTAAAAGATAAATAAAACATCCTCAACAAAATAGTCCATATTTATACTTTTTACCATTCTGTTTTAGTAAACTCTAGCCTGTTAGGGAGATTTTTGCACAGATGTGGATGGTAGTAAACAGTGTCAAAATATATGTACACAGATGATGAAATAGTATATAGAGAGATCTTGTAGCACCTTTGAGATTAACTGAAAGAAAAAAATTGGCAGCATGAACTTTCGTAGACTTCAGTCTACTTCCTCAGATGATGAGATAGTTAACCAGATTGGGTGAAGTAGCTACACAGCTTGCAGTTTTGCTTTATTGATTGTGTTGGCCTGCTAAGTCTCCAGTTTTCCTAGGAAGCGTCTAGAAGAAGCACCCTTGATGACACAGGCACAGCGAGAAGCTCAAATGAAGGAGAAGTTAGAGCGTTATCCAAAGGTAAATTTTTGCTTTGAATGTTTCACAAAAATTGGAATGTACAAAAATAAGTAATTTGCTGGCTGTGTTTTGATGCTTAATACTTTGTGGCCTTGAGAAAAATCCTTCATCAAACTGTGACCACCATTGATTTCTCTTTCCTTCAACTTGCCAGGGTAATATGCCGACCAGGGATAATGACTTAAATGGCAAATATACTTTGCTGGCTTTAGCTTTCACCATAGTAAGATTCTTAAGGCTGGATAAGTGCCAGGGTTTATTCAGTTCTGCTGCCCTTGTTCTCTGCCCCCAGATTTCCCTACTACTTACTATAGTGATAGAATCCATCATGAAACTATGTTAGTACTTAGGTTTTTGAGACTGATGAAAAACTTTCATATAATGTTACGCCTACTGGCTGTCTGTAGTACAGTAGTCCCTTCACATTCACTGGGGTGAAGGATGCCTGTGAATGTGGAATAACTGCAAATAAAAAAAACAGTATTCTAACACCTCTCTGGGAATCTCCAGGTCTTCTAGTGCAACTCTGTGGTCAACATCTGCCAAAGTTTGATTATAAAATCATGTTGGAAATGCCTAGAGAAGTGTTTTCTCTAGGAACTTTTAGGTTTTCCAGCACAACTCTATGGTTAACCTCTGGCAGAGTTGAGTTGGAGGACCTAGAGGTTCATAGGGAAAACATATTTATCAAAAGCACACATAATAAAATCCACAAGTCAAAGCTGCAAATGTGGAGGGACAACTGTATTCCTATATTACGATTGAGAAGCCTGAGTTAGAGAGACTCAGGGCAACAAAACCTTGAGTAAACCCACCTAGTAAGTTTGTTGCAGAAGCAAGATTTGAATTGGGGCTGCATCTGCACTGCAGAAATAATCCCGTTTGACATTATTTTAACTGCTATGGTTAAGTGCTATGTAATTCTGCGAATTGTAATTCGTTGTAGCACCAGAGCTCTCTGACAGAAAAGGGTAAATGGCTCACAAAACTACAATTCCCAGAATTCCATAGCATTCAGACATGGCAGTTAAAGTAGTATCAAACTGGATTGTTTTTGCAGTGTGGATGCAGCCTGGGACTTTTTGATTGATAGTTCAGGTTCACCCACTTTATTACCTCAGTTAACCACTGTTGTTCTTGACTGGTCGTAGTCAGAGGTCAACATTCAAATATAAATTCCATTCATAGAAAGATGCACATTTTTGAGAATGAGCTGATGTTACTCCAAAATACAGAACATCATCCACAAATGTACAGTTTACTTCAGTAGATTTATGCCTCTTTGTCTTCATCTAGGTGGTATTGCGAGTTTACTTCCCAGATCGTTATATTCTACAAGGCTTCTTCCACCCTAGTGAAACAGGTAAGAATTTATCTGCTGTCCAGCAGCTGCTAATGTTAAGAGACATTGAAACAAAGGAACAGTTCCTTGCTGTTGGGCCTAGTGTTTGTCTCTGAAAATAATTTACGTTTTAATGCAAGTCATTGCTTTATTTGGGTGGTGCTTCCAAAGCTGAGAACATAGGCATTGTGTTGTATGGAGGAGAGCCGAGAATGTTCTCTAAGCAGGGTATGTTCCTCCTGATAACTACCTAGTGGTTCTCTTCCAGGCCTTTTACTGCAACATTAGTCACCACATGAGGCTGCTGAACAACAGGGTGTTGGTTCAGTATGGTGTCAACCAGCGCTCCAGAGCTGGAAATATGAGTTGGAGAGAATTTGAATCAACCACTACTTTTAAATGTGCCAGGAATCAAAAGCAAATCCATGCTTCCTGGACCTCTAAATAGCAAATGGCTAGAACTTCCTGCACCATTGCAAGGCTCACACTCAACTTTCTGCCTTTTTTTGGGGGGGGGGCACCCATTCATGTCTATAAAACCAAGTGTCTATTTCTCCCATTGAATGTTTGTTCCTTCTGAGACCCAAGAGTAGCAGTTTGGGTGACTGTTTTCATCAGCTGTCTCTGCCAGGTTGCCCATGGTAGGATTCAGCAACTTCTGCTCCTTGGTGTGATGTTTATATTTTCTACCTTATTTCCAGTTTGCTGGGTTGAGGAAATTAGCACATCCCAAATAGAAAGTCTGAGCAGGCAATTCTAGCCATTTGCTATTTAGAGACATCTAGTTGAATGCATCCCCAGTAGCAATTACTGACTGGCTAAAACCTGTAGCAAAGGAGATTCTAGAGCCTTCTTAGGTAGTCTGTTTCACAGTCACACATCTTGTGTCAACAGGAATTTCTCTTTGCGAAGGCCAAATGACTATGCTGAGGCTAACATACTTTGGACATGTCATGAAACAACATGACTCACTGGAAAAAATGATAATGCTTAGTAAAGATGAACGCAGAAGATTAGGAGGGAAAAGGGAGTTGGACCTTTAAAAGGTGCTGATCAATTGGGCTATCTCCTTTTACTACTTCCACAATATGAATCAAAGCACTCATTAAATTGGTGTTGAGATCACAGCATTGAAGTGGTTCTTCTTTGTGGTCTCTGTGCTTTACACAATAGGGTTTGTGCCTGCGCAGAGAGTCCATTCAGAAGCTGAAAACTGAGCAGATTGGCAGAAAGCCCCAACCCACTCTTGAGTACTGAGCATGCCCAATCCCACCAGTCTAGCTCTTCCTTCAGTTCTCTTTTGTCTGCCGCAAGAGAAACACTCCTTTCAGATTGCTCTCTAGCTGAGTCCTCTCGTGTACAGTAGTTAGTTTATTCTTTGATTCTTCATTGTGCTTGTCAACATTGCCCTTCAGAGCTTTAAGCGAGGTTTTTTTTTCTTGTAATTTTGCCTGGCTGGGCTCCTTGCTTCTAGGTCTCTTATGGCCTCCAACTCTTTGTTTAAGCTCTGCGTTTCTTGTAGTAGAACGGTGTCCCTCACTGATGGACATTCTAAATGCCATTTTTTTGGGGTGAGGGTTACGTTACCAATCACTGTAATATTTGTCACTATTTTACCAATGTGATGTACGCAGCTGGGCCCAACACTTAAAATATTTTTGTTGGGAACATTCCCTTTCTGTTGCAGAGAAATCATCTTCTCAATCTGATCTTTGGCTTTGGTGCCCATCTCAAAACTCCCTCGGATCCCTAAGCTCTCTAAAACATTGGCAACGGCACTATCTTCTCTGTTGATACTGAGTTCGACATCGAGTCCTTCAGCCCCAAAGTTAACATCGACAGCACCTTCCTTGACACTGAGGTCCTTGCCATCAAGCGCTTTAGATCCTGTTTCCTCTATGTCTCCGGACATTACTATGCCATCTGCTGGTCAGTCTCCTTCTCTGTAGGAGGTTCCTTCTGCCTCCCAGGAGAAACAGCCTCACAAGACCAAGAAAAGGCCTGACATCTCTAGTGACCGTAATGCTGATAAGGCCAAGAAGAAACACGGGGCTAAGTTATCTGTTCCGTCTACCACCTCTTCGGCCTCAATGGCTGCTCCCACCTCCATGCTGGTCTCGATGTGGCAACTGGCTTAGATACTGCTATGGATTTTTTGTTCCCGGCATCGATACTATCACCGTCATCTCAGCCCCCATCTCAATCATCCTTACAGACTCAACATCAGGGGTCTTGACCTCAGCATCTCTGAGTGCTTCAGTACCACTGGCTTCGGCGCCCACTCCATCTCTGCTGCCGATGGTCTCTCCACTGCCACTGGTACCTGTCTCTGTGCCATCGCAGATATTTGCCTCTCCAGCTAGGGCTTACAGGCTCTCACTCTCACCATCAGCCACCATGAAGTATCTCTCCACACCATGTTCATCAACCCCGATTTGAGTCTAGGCTTCACCAGAGCACCTTCACCTTTGCCTCGCACTACTGCTACGGTCTCTCATAGAATTATAGAATTATGGAGTTGGAAGAGAACACAAGGGCCATCCAGTCCAACCCCCTGCCATGCAGGAAATCGCAATCAACGCATCCCCTTTCGAACGCCTGCATCTCCTGTTCAGTCAATGTTAGCAGCTCAGATTCCACTGTTGATGTTGATTCTGATGCTGATTCAGTGTGTCTTCGATGTTGATGCTTCAATCAATGCCTCCTCCAGCTATCACACTACTCCTTCTATGCCTTAGCAATCTACTGAGGAGTTGGCTTAGAACACAGAATTGTCACCAGCTTCATCTTCTCCTGTTATTGCATCCCCTCAGGAAGAAATCGAAGACACCACACCTCATTCCCCAAACGAGAAGGTTCACCTCTTCTCTGATGTGATTCAGAGAATGGTTTGAGCCATAGGGCTTCAAGTTGAGGTTGCTCTTAAGTCGGTGAGAGATCCTGTGTTCCAGATCATCAATACTACTTCAGTTTCACCAGCTGTCCTTTTCTTTCTAGCCTTATTGTCAGACATCATGAACCTTTCTTGGGTAAAACCTTCATCTATGCCACCTGCTTCAAAGAAGCTAGAAGGTCTTTACAAGGTTCAACCTAACACAGCAGCTTATCTCTTCACCCACCCTACTCCTATCTCCTTGGTGGTTGAGTCTACATCTAAATCTTCTGGCCAGTTGACAGGGTAGACACAGTGATATTTTTGGATGACGCTTCTTCTCCTCGGCTGCCTTTTCTGCTAAGATGAGTAACATGCAAACTTGCATGGGTCCCAAGTTTTTGTGGGACAAGATGGCTGCTTTCATCCCCTTCTTGCCAGGAGAACAAAAGACAGCTGCCCTTGACTTCTACACAGAGGCTCTCTATTTGGACAGCCAACAAATCAGGTATGCTTTGTTTGAGAGTTCCTGCATGGCAGGGGGTTGGACTGGATGGCCCTTGTGGTCTCTTCCAACTCTACAATTCTATGATTCTATGAAATCTACTCAGCTAGACACTCGGTGGACTGTGCGGCCAAAGTGATGTCAGGTGCACTGGCACTCCATCATTATGCTTGGCTCAGATCTATTGATCTCACCGACGAAGCAAAGAAGTGTATTGAGAATCTGCCCTTTGAAGGTGACAGGCTTTTTGTGGCAAAAAACTGACAAGTCTCTGGACACAATGGGAAAGGCACGTCTTACGGGCAAGAGATTGGGGGTCACTGGTCAAAACAACAATACTGTAAACAACTGTGGTGCCCCCAGCCTGCCTTTTCCAACTACTTCAGATCTCGGTCTGCAGCCTCTACCCAATACAGGGGCTCTCAGAGGCCCTACAAACAGTGTTATCCCCAAGGACAGCAACAACAACAGTCCTCCAAAAAGTCCTCATCCTCTAAATCCCACTTTTGGCTGATTTATGGGGACGACACCATCATGTCTAATTAACAATTTGTAAGCCGCTCTGATAGCCTTTTGGCTGAAGAGCGGGGTATAAATTATTATTGTTGTTGTTATTATTATTATTATTATTATTATTTCAACCAGTCTCACTTTTCTAAAATTCAGCACTTTTACAACAACTTGTACCAAATCACAACAAACACCTGGGTACAGTCGGCCCTTCTTATACACGGATTTTTTATACATGGATTCAAGCATACACGGTTTGAAAATGTTCCAAAAAAGTATAAATTTACCTTGATTTTCCATTTTTTCTAAGGGACACCATTTTGCTATGTCATTATATTTAATGGGACTTGAGCATACACGGATTTTGTTATACACGGGGGATCTTGGAACCAAACCCCAGCGTATAACAAGGGTCCACTGTACTAACCATTGTACGCTTGTGTTAAGCCATAGAGTTTGCAAGTACTCCACCCCTCAGCATTTTTTGCTCTACTCCATCCTCCCCTCTTCTCCAAGAGGAGATCTCCTCCCTGCTTGAGAAAAGCGCCATTCAGCATATCCCAGACAGATGCAAGATGGACAGTTATTTCTGCAAATATTTCATGGTGCCAAAAAGATGACAATCTCTACCCCAAACTCAATCTACGGGCTGTCAACCACTACATAAGCAGTTCCCAGCCTTTGTTGGGCTGCGACCTCCTTGTGGCCAGAAGTCCCACGCGGCAGCCTCCCTGATTGACTGGGAGGCCAGGAAGGGGTGGGATTTCCGGCTGCCTACAAGCCCCAGTAGCCTTTGTGGCTGGAAGTCCCACCCCTTCCTGGTCTCCCAACCAATCAGAGACCACCGGCTGGAAGAAAGGACGGGACCTCCAGTTGCAAAAACCGCTGAAAGCGCCACCTTCTCTTCCTCACCCCTCCTCCTCCTCCTCCTCCTCCACACAGCCAGCCTTCCTCTGGCCTGCCGTCGCCGCCACCATCACACAGGGCTTCCGTCGTCACCGCTGCCATAATTGGGGTGGTGGCAGCTGTGTGGAGGAGGAGGAGGCACCCCTCTTCCTCCTCCTCCAGGTGCTCAGGCCTCCTCTGGCCTGCCGCCACTGCTGCCATCATGTGGGCTTCCGTTGCCACTGATGCGGTTGCAGTGGCGGCGGCGTGGAGGAGGAGGTGGCAGCCCCACGCAATCGCAGCGGCGGTGGCAAGCCATAGGAGACCTGGCCACGTAGAGGAGGATGGGGGCAAGTCCCAACCTGGTGACCCCCAAGAAAGGGTTGTTCGATCCCCAAAGGGGTCATGACCCACAGGTTGGGAACCGCTGCACTACATCATGCCACACAAGTTCAAGATGGTAATCTTTCAATCCATCCTCCCCTTTCTCCATCAAGGGGATTGATTTGCATCTATCGACTTTAAAGATGCTTATTTTCACATCACCATCCAACCTCAGCACCACAAGTTTCTTCACTTCACCTTCAATGAAGCCCTCCCTTCATCCACCATCTTGAGGGAGAGAGAGGCAGGCTAGTTCCACCAGACCTGCCTGGAAGAAGACAAGCCCTCCCTTCATTCACCATCTTGAGGGAGAGGGAGGCAGGCGAGCTCCAAGAAGCCAAGTCTTCCCTCCATTCCATCTGCCTTGGTCCAGGCCTCAGAGGGAGACATGAACTGCTGGACCTAATCCCCTTCCCCACCACCATTCCCTTCTCCTTTTGTGTTGTGTCTTTTTAGATTGTAAGCCTGAGGGCAGGGAACCGTCTAATTAAAAGATTGTATGTACAGCGCTGTGTAAATTTACAGCGCTTTATAAATAAAGGTCAACAACAATGCATCCGTCCAGGTCCATCTTAGAACAGGTCAGAGTGATAGAGTATATAGGTACATATCTGGCCTCTATTATGGCTCGAGTCTATTTGTCCACCAGAAAGGCAGAAGCTCTTTAGGCCCACTTTCAATTCATTCTCCACATGAACCATTCTACAGCAAGAGACATTCAGTGCCTCCTAGGTCTTATTTCCACGACCGCAGTCATAGCCTACTTGGCATGCCTAAGATTTCCTCCGCTACAAGAATAGTTTCTTTCGGTGATTGACCACCTCAATAATAAAGCCTGTTTAACCACTTCATTGACCACCTCAAGGCCAAAGCTAACAAAATGAAATTCAACACAGAGAAATGTAAGGTACTGCACTTAGGGCGGAAAAATGAAACACACAGATATAGGATGAGGGACACCTGGCTGAACGAGACTACATGTGAAAGAGATCTAGGAATCCAAGTAGACCACAAGTTGAACATGAGTCAACAGTGTGACGCGGCAGCTGAAAAGGCCAAGGCAATTTTAGACTGCATCAATAAAAGTATAGTGTCTAGATCAAGGGAAATAATAGGCTCCACTTGGAATATTGTGTCCAGTTCTGGGCACCACAATTCAAAAAGGATGTTGAGAAACTGGAGCGTGTCCAAAGGAGGACAACCAAAATGATGAAGGGTCTGGAAACCATGCCCTATGAGGAACGACTTAGACAGCTGGATATGTTTACTCTGGAGAAGATAAGATTAAGAGGTGATATGATAGCCCTGTTTAAATATTTGAAGGGATGTCATATTGAGGAGGGAGCAAGCTTGTTTTCTGCTGCTCCAGAGACTAGGACCTGGAACAGTGGATGCAAGCTACAGGAAAAGAGATTCCACCTCAACATTAGAAGGAACTTCCTGACAGTAAGGGCTGTTCAACAGTGGAAGACACTCCCTTGGAGTGTAGTGGAATCTCTTTCCTTAAAGGTCTTTAAACAGAGGCTGGATGGCCATCTGTTGGGGATGCTTAGATTGTGATTTCCTGCATGCCAGAGGGTTTTACTGGATGGTCCTTGTGGTCTCTTCCAATTCTATGACTCTATGATTCTATGACAGGCAGTCTAAGAGGCTGACACTCTTTCAACATGTCTG
>NC_056523.1:143645466-143681229 GCF_019175285.1 Sceloporus undulatus | reverse complement strand
TTTGGTGGTGGTTGATCCCCAAGAATTTCTTTGGTGGTGGTTGATCCCCAAGAATTTCTTTGGTGGTGGTTGATCCCCAAGAACATCCTCAGGGGAATGCCCTTCCAACCTCTAGATCCCTCCAGGATGGTCACCACAGATGCATCCATGACAGGCTGGGGGTCCCACTATGGTGACCTCTGGGTTCAAGGTGGGGTACACTCTCTCCAGATCTCTTTGCCACTCCAGAAAATGTGCAGTGTCCAGTGTTCTGAACCAAAGCAGACTGGGAAAGAGGCTCCCTAGGAGACACCTTCCTTCTCACTTGGAGCCGTTGCTTCCTCTACGCCTTTCCCTCACTCCTGTTAGTGGCAAGAATTGTGGCCAAGATGACCGAGGACAGATCCAATGCCATTCTGGTGGCCCTCTATTGGCCAAAATAACCTTGGTTTGCCCCTCTACTCCATCTGTACAGGGGGCAATACCTTGAGCTTCCGAGCTGGCCAGACCTTCTCTCCCACGCCAAATCTTCTTTCCCACAGTCTACGCACGACAGCTTGGAGGATCTGGCCTTGACAGCCCCAGAACCTCTGCGAGTTCCCTCCACTTCCAGGAAGGACTTTACGTAATGGTCTTACTCTTAGAAATAGAAGCGTTTCTGTGCCTTTGTCCAGCATTACCGGCTTGATTTCAGGTCTCGTTGGGCTGCGAGATTTGACCATGCTGTTCTTTCTTCAATTCTGCAGTGGCCTTCCCACCTGCCACAGGTAAGCTTTTTAGTCACCATACTGTGTGAGGCACAGAGACCACGAAGAAGAAGAAGAGGTTGTTTACACGTAACTTGGTTCTTCGAGTGGTCATCTGTGCCCTCACACAAACCCATCCTAACTGCCCTCGGTCAGGTCCCTGCTAAGTTTCTTGTAGCGGAGTTGAATTGAAGGAGGAGCTAGATTGGCGGGATTGGGCATGCTGATTACACTGGCGTGGGCGGGAACAAATGACCACTCGAACAACCATAGTTACAAGTAAGCACCCTGTTCATGTGGTTACTGTCCTTCTGAGAATACTACTCACTATGCTATTTTTTCTCCCTTTCCCTGTTGTTTTTGACAGTTGGTGCTCTGAGGGTCTTTGTGAAAAGCCACCTTGCAGATCCAGAAATACCATTTTATCTGTGTAAGTTCAGATTTACTTTTTATAATTTTAGACTCATCATCCCTAGATCCACTGCCACTATCTTGACCAGGTGATATAATTTCACTAACCTCATATTTTAATGGCTATGTAACTGGTCTTGGGGTAGTTTCAGACACATTTGTCTCTTTATCCGCCCTCCCTTCCTTTCCTCAATCAGCTCTAGAGTTTGTTTGTTTTCTCTCCTTAATGAGAGTTTTGTGTTTTACTGTAGTCATTACACCTCCCAGATCCATTCTGACTGACGACAGATTGACCCTCTTCCAGGTAATGGCTTTGTCCACTATTCTGCGTGTTCAGTTGTCTTTATTACAACGTACCTTATACAGTTTTGTTTTTAAGAGTATGAATAATATTTTTGTAGCTGTATGCAAAACCCAAGACAGATGGATTCTTTGGCTGCAGAGCATAAGTGGCTTTAGTTACCTTTCCTTGTGCTGTTAGGTGTTGTGCGGCCATCTTATAGTGGATTGCACAAGGTTCTGGCAAAACTCTTTCCTTTGCAAGTGGGCCATAATGCAAATCTGCTACCAAAACTTACCTAAGTCTGAACAGGGGAAAGCAATATGGATTAGAGTAGCAGGATGCATGACTTGCATGACAGAAAGGAGAATGAGCAGCTATATTCTCTGTTGTGATAATATAAGATGAAGATTGCAATCCTGCGCACACTAAACTGGGAGTTAGTATCACTGAATACATATGATAGGATGTATAGGGTTTGTTTGTGAGTAACTTTGTGAAACAGGTAATCAGATCTAGGATATAGATGCCATGTGTTTGATAATAAAAATGTAATAATCAGCAGTTGACTTCAACTAGTATTCATGTAGTAAGGTAGAGTTACCTCTGTCATCTGTTTGAGACTTCCAAAACGTAACTGAAGCATGAATATCATCTAGTTGAATGTGTGCTCAGAAATAAGTCCCACACTGTTCAACAGGGTTTGCTCCCAGGTAAGTAGTACATCTGAGTTTGCAACTTGGATCTTTTTACCCTTGAAGCAAGGCAATTAAAAGAAAAGCAGAGGAAGCAGGGGCTAAGTGGGCCCATAATTTTTACTAATATTTATTTGGAAAAGGCACAAAGAACATTAAATAAAAATGTTTACAGTCTTCTCATTGATTATTTTCAATGTTATGATTATTATGTGCTGCCCGCATAAACAGATTTCATTGCAGGTGGATAGAGGCTATGTAAGGGAATTAGGTTGTTGCCTTCCAGTCAACCCAAATTATCTGTAGTTTTCAAAAGTCAGTTACCATCACCTTCTTTGGAAAAAGATCAACTTTGACAGTGTAACAACTGTCTTCTGAATTCCTGAATAACTTGAAATATATCTTATATGAACGGAAATGTCTGGAAACCATACCCTGTGAGCAGTAACCTAGGGAGCTGGGCATGTTTAGCCTAGAGAAGAGACAATTAAAAGGTGATATGACAGCCCTGTTTAAATATTTGAAGGGATGTCACAGTGAAGATGGAATAAGCTTGTTTTCTCCTGCTCCAGAAACTAGGACGCAGAGCAATGGATGAAAACTATAGGACAGGAGATTCCACCTCAACATTAGGAAGAACTTCCTGACAGTAAGAGCTGTTTGACAGTGGACCACACTCCCTCAGGGAGTGGTGGAATCTCCTTTGGAGGTTTTAAAACTGAGGCTGGAAGGGTGTCTGTCAGAGGTGCTTTGATTGTGAGTTCCTGCATGACATTGGGTTGAATCACATGGCCCTTGTGGTCTCTTTCAACTCTATGTTTCTATGAATGACTAGAGGCTTTTCCAAATCCAAAGCCAGTCATGGAAAATGGTATTCAACGGTGTGATATGGATCAACTTTTTGGAAAGGCACAGATAGTTTCAAAAGGAAATGTGAGTTTCTTTATAACAAGTGTATCACAAGCATTTGTGCTTCATGTATAGGAACATTGTCTCCTGTTACTAGTCCCTTCTTTGTGGTTCATGGAATCCAAAAAGCTTGTGCTGATTATCAGTGCTGAGGATCACTGAAATGACTTTCTTCCATTTCCCCTTTCTTGAGGGTAATTTTACAGCTTCTCTAAAATTTCTCCCTGTTATAGGTCTGTGCAACCCTGTTCTACCCCCCTCTTTTCCGCCCTTTGATCTCCTTGTCCCCAGGCTTCAGACAAGAGTGCACCCCCTTTCAAGTGAACAGTCTGTCTGTCTCTTGGGAAGTTTCAAAATTTGTTTTCTTGATTTGTAGGATGAATCAGAGTGACAAGGAGCCTTGCACAAAAATATTTTGCCAGAACTAGCTGTTGTCTTGTTAGTGTTGTTTAATGAATATAGAATGGAAGTAAAAAAGGTTTAGCCAACAAACTGACACTGTAGCTTTTTTGCCCAGAGGATCATTAGACAGGACCAAAAATGTTATTTGTAGGATATAATGTTTGTTGTTGTTGTGTTCCTTCAAGTAATTTCCAACTTAAGGCAACCCTAAGGTGAACCTATCATGTTTTTTTACCCAGGGTCATTTAGAGGTTGACAGGTCATACAGAGTGCAACAGGATTCTGTTTGCTTAGTATATGTCAGAGTCTTTCAAACGGTCTATTGAATTAGGAAAGGATTATACTCTGCTGAAATTGTTTATAATGGAGCTTTTGAGATTCCATAGCTTCCTGGCTAGGCCATGTGGATGAGACACAAGTGCAGCTGCTTGCAGAGCACTGAAATGTGTGAAGAGTGATACCATGGCTACCTGTGTTCATACTTGAAGCTGCCCCTTTCTGAAAAACCTTAGCCAAGAAATTAAGGTTAAAAAAAAACCCTGCAGGCCTGTCTCTGTTTGATTTACTAATATGCTTACCTTGGCCTCTTTCTCCCTGACTCACTGGGACCATGCACTTTTGTTATGGGTGTGCTTTTATTGTTCATGGCAGTTGATTCTATAGCCCAAGCATGATGTAGTGGGCAGCTGGAATTTCTGTTGTCTTGAGGGCCTTTTTGTATGATCAAAGTACAAACAACTAAACTTTTAATTTTTGCATGCCTTTGCAAATCTCTTTCCAGTACCAATATGTGTCAGACCAGGGACCAAGGGGAGGAGTAGGCAGGAAGCAGGGTGGGTAGGATTTGTATGGCTCTTTTCCATGTTTTTTTTAAAACTGATTAGATAAGTGTTCCAGTGAAGGAAGGGAAAGCATTTAGCCTTTAAAGCATTTTTTTTAAATCTCCAGTTAAAAGTTCAAAAAAGTGCCAGGCCATTCCTACAAACATAAAGGAGGGAGGGAGGTAGGTTTTAGTGTTGTGTACCATATATACTCATGTATAAGGTGACCTCATGTATAAGTCAAGGACAGGTTTGGGGGCAAAATTATGGATTTTGATATGACCCATGGATAAGTCAAGGGTAATGCCTAGGGGCATGTGACAAAGTGTGTAAAGGATTAAGCAAGGGAAAAGGATGCCAAAGAACTACAGGCATAACTATTTGTTCTCACCTTAAAGGTTGGATGAATGTAAGAAAGGAACCATACCAAATGGTGGTTATGCAATGTGTGGGGGGAGCAACCAGGCATCAGCGGGACTAGGAAAAGGTGTATATATCAAAAAGAATGTAAGTAAAGGCAAGAGTCCCCTTTGAGGGGAAGTACCAAAGAGCTGTTGCCACTGGTATTTTCCCACCCCAGCATTCAAAGAGGTCAGAAGTGGTGCTCTCGGTGAGAGAGTAGAGGTGGCTGGTGCTTCTTTTAGGTGGGTTCACTAAACTCTCTCATTTAGCCTCGACTCAGAAATTTCAGAATTTTCCATTAATGTATTTAATACAAGATTCAAAGACATATGAAACAACTCCTCTGCTTCAGACTTGTTTTTTCCGCCCCAAGACAGCAGGAGTTTTTCTCTGTTTCTGTACCTTCCTACCCCTGTTCTGATGCTGCTGTATGGCAAACTGCCTCTGAAAATGAGAGTCGTAGGCTTTCATGGCTGGCATCCATAGTTTTTTGTGGGTTTTTCGGGCTATGTGGCCATGTTTTAGAAGAGTTTCTTCCTGACGTTTCGCCAGCATATATGGCTGGCATCTTCAGAGAATGCTTGCCTGGAAAAAGTGTGTGTGTGCGCGCGCGCGTGTGCACGCACACACACACACACACACTGTGTGAGCCTGGCAGGAGTGATTTGCATGTGTATTGTTCTGTGCTGATGGCAGGCCTCAGGCTGGGAGGCTAATGCAAAAGAGGATTAGTGTCTGCTAATTGGTGATTATCCAATTATCTGCTGGGATAGCCCCTGACTCTGAGTGGTTTCCTACTCAGTAAAACCCAGAGAAGTGAAGACAAGTAGCCACCAAAAGGGAATGTATTTATACCATACGTCAAAGGAATTCACAGACAGAATAGGCAAAGTAGTGAGGAAGCACAACCTTCAAATGGTTTACAAACCGATGAAGAAAATCCAGCAAATGCTTCACTCAGCCAAGGACCAGAGAGACCCTCTCACAGCCTCAGGAGTTTATCGCATACCAGGCAGCTGTGGACAAGTCTACATAGGGACCACCAAACGCAAGGAACACAAGAGACACTGAAGGCTGGGCCAGCCAGAAAAATCAGCAGTAGGAGAACATGCCACAAACCATCCTGAGCATAAAATACTGTTTGAAAACACTGAAATTCTAGATCATGTCAACCACTACCATGTCAGGATGCACCAGGAAGCCATTGAAATCCACAAACATCTGGATAATTTCAACTGGAAAGAAGAAACCCTTAAAGTGAACAAAATTTGGCTACTAGTCCTGAGGAATAGTAAAATAAGGACTCAGCAAATGCAAATGGGAAACCACTCAGAGTCAGGGGCTTTCCCAGCAGATAATGACCACCAGTTAGCAGACATTAATCCTCGTTTGTAGTAGCCTCCCAGCCTGAGGCCAGCCATCAGCACAGAACAATACACATGCAAATCACTCCTGCATTCCCAGGCTCACACACAGTGTGTGTCTCCACTTTTTCCAGGCAAGCATTCTCTGAACATGCCAGCCACAGATGCTGGCGAAACGTCAGGAAGAAACTCTTCTAGAACATGGCCACATAGCCCGAAAAACCCACAAAAAACTATGTTTTAAAACACAGTTTGTAAATCAGATACAGTATCTGAAGAGAAAAAAAGTAAAGAATTGTACTGATTGACTAGTGGGATCCTCTTGTGTGATCTTAGGCATCTTTTTGGATCATGGCTAACAGAAATGTGACTTTCCATTGCTGTTGGACTGTACACAACAAATGAAAATAATGAATGATGAAGAAAGACCCTAGAGGCCATTTAACACCTGAGCCTGGCCTCTGTTCAAACACGAATACGGCCCCTTGGTGCCGGAACAGAAGGATCTGTGCTTTTGTTTCTGAGTCACTTAGTGTCATCTTGTTAGGAGCAGCTAGTTCAGTGTCTTCCGTTTATTTTTATTATTATTTTTTTGTTCAAATTCGTCTTCAAAGCCACTGAAGATATTTTAATTAATAGCAGAAGTGCTGGTAGAAAGATCCCCTGTGCCTTTGAACTGGGCAACTTTCCCACTCATTGGAAAAGCAGCTCCTCCTATCTTTCCTTGCTTTGTGCCATCTTGGCTGCAGCTGCCACCCAACGCGATTTCTGATTCCCACACACTTGTCATGGTGGTAAGATGAGGAAATAAAGTTTTCCATGGGACCCTGAGAAGCTTACAGAGAGGAGGCAAAGCCAATCTGGCGTTCTGATTAAACTACTGATTAAGATCTATATCTGAAAAGCAAGAGCTTCTTTGAACTCCCTGGCTCTTTTTAGGACAAACAAAGTCTGTAATGGAGTTTTAACCAGCCTTCCCGTGTTTTAATCAAGGTGCAGTAAAACCTTCGTTTAATTGTGAGGAAAATGTTAATTTTTCTTCAGGATTCTACGTGAGAGGGAAAACATGAGAGAGACTATCTGATGAACAGACTAACTTACTCTACACTGTAATTCTGTAAAACAGACAACTCTCTTCAGACCTTATACACAGTGTCCTTGCCATGCCTGAGTGCATACGCTTTATGTGTCAAGTTCTTAGTGCGGGCTTCTTTTATAGAATCTGACCACCCATGGAATCAATCAAGTTGTGCGGCAAAACATTTTTCTTGATCCTGCATCACTTTCTGGAGCATCTCTCTCTCATTCACTTTATTTGTATACTGCCTTTCCATAAACAATATGTTCAAAGGAGTTCACAACAAAGCAAGGCAGAAAATTAGTAATGCATCCCTTTTGAAGTAAAATCAAAATGGTTTCATAACTAATATGCAATAAAGCACGAATAACAACACAGTTAATTATAAACAATTTAATTGAGAGCTGAAACAGAAGAAAATATCCTTTCGGCCTGGCTTGTTAGCAGTAGGAGAGTGTGCCTTTTAAATTAGTTTTAAGTGCTACCCCTGAACATGGCTATCTTTGCTTGAGGCACATTTTGAAATGCACCTTTAGTTTCTTGTTCTTTGGACTTGCCTTTTTTAGCACTGATTTTTCCATTGTCACTTCATATGTAACTGAGAGCTGTTTAACTTATTAAATTCCTCTTTCTGTAGTTTTTTGAACGTGTTGATCAACATGTTCTAATTTACTTTATGGCCTTCTCACCCATGCACCCCACTGAGGCACACTGAGTTGCTCCCCTTTTGCCCTATTTGGAGTTTAATGCATACAGTGGTGTACCAAGCACACCCTCCATTTGGATTCCTGAGTTTTTTATGTTCTATATAAATATCCCTTTTGCAGTTGATTTTAGCCAGCATGATTGGATACCAAAGTGTTTATAGTGTGTGTCTACTTCAAAGTAATCCCCATTGAGTTCATGGAAGTGAGTGAGCAGAAACCTCAGGTAACTGATTGATTTCACTGGTATTATTAATGTATATTCTCCAAGCAGATTAGCCTGTCTTCATGAAGAGAACATGCAAAAGGTTAGATGAGAGTTGTTGCAACATTAATTGCTGTAACAACCATTTATGGGATTGGAAAATAATTTAACACAAGTAAGAATGTCTCACTCTAAAACAGTCATGCTCCTCTAACAATCCATTCAGAATCTTCACTATTTTAATTATTAATTCACAGACTGGAATCACAGACAGGAAATCTGTGGGTCCTAGAAATAGGATCTAGGGCATCAAAATTAGGATGGCTTTGCATTTCCCCTCACCTTTGCCACTCCATTAATGTGAGAAATCTGCATGCAATTAATTGTTCTTGAAATATGTCACATATTTAATTCCAAGGTAGCCCTCTTACTCCCCTTTGCACTTCCCCCTTATTGTCTTCTTATCTTTTAGTTCAGCCCTCTTTTCTTCCACTGAGGCAGATTTTTAAATTTTTTATTGTTCTTGGAACTATAAACCTGTACACTGCCATGAAATGAGAACATGCTGGTGTGTTGAAACACACAAATGCTCTAATCAACTGCTTCTTGTTAGGGAAGACCAGCAAAATTAAATGTATTCTGGAGCCTTTTGTACTGTCCAGTTGCTGTAGGTATTCCTGGTTCGTTTGGAACTTTTAATAGGAAAATTCTTTAATAAAGCTGCCATAAAAATTATCACTAGAGACTTATACCTTCACCAAGCAATTCTGATTCGTAGAAGATTTCTGGATCTTTCATTTCGTTATTCTCTGATATGGCTGTTCAACTTTGCCAGGTTACTTTCTGTTTGTTTCCAGCTATTTTGTATGACAGAAACACACCAGTTAAATTTTTTCATTCACCCATCCACAGTAGATTGTCAGCTATCTGCCATGGTGGTCCTTGGCACCTTTCCCCTGCTTAAGTTTACAAAGTTTCTTAAAATGACAAATTCTGTCTCCTTTAACAACCTCTACATTGAAATCAACCACATTCACTTGATTGGTGCTAAATGAGCAACTGCTTTTTTTATCTGCTAGAGTACAGTACTGGCGTGACAAGTTGAGGTTTGGCAGCAGAATATGTAAGCATATTTCTTCCTCTCTTTCTCTGTCTGCCCCCCCCCCCCCCCCGCCATTCAATGCACTTGCTAAAGGTGACAATTTGAAATCTTCAAACTTAATGTCAGATCACTTTGCCCCCTCTCTCACCTGTTCAGGCCTTTTAATTGGCTAAATGTTCTATTTTCTGATTTGAAATTTATTTTTTTTATTATGCAAATTAAAATGACATTGAAAGATTCTCAATTACATATCATATCTTTACAACAATAAGGAATAAGGAGATTTAAAAAAGATAAATCATTACTCATAAATGTCAGTAAAAGCGGACCAAATATCCAATTGTGAGTCCCTTTGTAAATTACATTGTTGCATCACTCTTTCAAATATTGCAAGTGTTGTTAAATCTTTTATCCATTGGGTCACAGGCGAGGATGTATTTTTTTCCCTAATACTGGAATATCAGCCTTTTAGCTGTCGAGAGGGCAGGAAAAAGAGCCATTTCTCTCAGACTGAGCCAATCTGCACTGCAGAAGTAATGCAGTTTAACATCTCTTTAACTGGCATGGCTCAATGCTATGGAATTCTAGGTTTTGTAGGGTTTTTTGTAGCCTTCTCTGTTTTCTCTGGTACCACAACAAACTACAAATCCCAGAATTCCATGGGCTGGAACCATGGCAGTTGAAGTCTTGTCAAACTGCATTATTTCTGCAGTGCAGATGCAGCCTATGAGTTAAGTTCCAAGACATGGGTGAGTAGGATGTTTTGATGAAGGTGACTTAAAAGTTTTTGAAATCCTGCTTGCCAAATCAGCAAGAAGGCTTCCTTGAAAAATCCATTTAAATATCCTTTTTGAAATTTCTGTGCTGTATGTGATTGTTTCAAAAACCTGGGATAAGGTGAAACCAGCCCAGGCAGCCCAAAAGTGGGCAGCATGAACTGAGATGTTAGTGACCACACTTCAAGTGTCTCAGTAGTCAAGGGTTTTTGATATGAGCCCCCTTGTTTCTTTTCCCCAGAGTTCCAGGGCTCTAACTTCTGCTTTTTAAGGAGAGCTGTGTGTTTTGGTATGTTTCCTTTGCTTTATTAAAATGTGAAACATCACTGAAGTTGATGTTTATAGTACTAAAACATCTATACTTTTTGGCACTGAGGATTTATTTCTCCAGTTAAGCAGTTTTCTTGAAAAACAGAATGACTGGAGAAGCTTAATGCTGATATATGGGGAAGTGATAGTAAATGGATGGTATTCAAGGAGCTGGGGTGTGGTCTTCATAAATGAGTCTGGGACAGTAGACCTTCTTATATCCAGATGTGCCTCAGCAGGTTTAAAGCTTAAGGAAGCTGGGAGTGGGAGGAAGGAGTCCTGTGTAGTTAGTTTTGCAGAGCCAAAATAGTATTAGAGGTTCATAGTAACAGAGCCCTTTAAAACAGTACCCATATCTGCTCCCCAGCTCACATTTCACTGTATTTTTTTATTTTTTTATTTATTTTTCGGTGATGATATATTACAATACTGCATTATATTACACAATGTTACAACAGATTACATCTTGTTTCTTATAAATAAAATTTCTCTATCTTTACATTCCTCTGTTTCCTATATTTCACATTTTAGTACAAGGATGGGTAATCTATTTTTACTGCTCCCAGTGATTCTTTGTACTGTACTACAAATGTGTGGCCCACATTCAGCAACAATAGGCCATTAATTAATTATAAATATGTGCACCAGCCTGCCAGTCCCAAGTGCAGAGATTTGCTGTTAGATATGTTTGTCAGTAAACATAGAGGATCATGCTCCTAAACAGCCCCACCTTCCATTTGAAGTAGTTGGCTGGCATGTCCACACCCCACTAGAGCTGCTCAACAGAGCCCTGCTAACCTGTGAATACACCTAGCCTTTGTTCTCTGGCAGAATCACGTGGACAGAACCTGAAAATTACCCTGCTTTTACTTCAAATGCCAGTGTTGTCTGGCATTTTGCTGGAGTACTGGGAATGCACCCAAATTCACAACTTTCCTTCCCAAGTGAGTCATCACCACCCAGGATGAGAGACAGACTGCACCAACTGTTCCTGGAATAAAACCCAAGAAAAACAGCTGGTGCACAGGCAACATCCTATCGTCTAGAAGGGGGCAGGCATTAACCTGCACTCTATTCAGGAGCATCAAACAGGAAGGACCTCTGATAGAGCAAAATCTTCCTTATTCCTCCCACCAAAGGCTTCCTCCTTTTCTCCCCCCCCCCCCCCATCACCTCGTTATTACTTTTTAGGCTGTAGCATCTGCCCTTTCCCTGTTTAGATTGGCTGATCATGGATGATATTTTCCTCTCCATCATTAGAATTCATCTATTTGTAGTCTTTCCCCTGCTCCCCAGTCCTTTTATTTTTGCCTTGAGTCAGTGTATTTAGGCTCTGTGCTATAATGACTTCTGCTTGGATAGCCTTTCCCTGCCACTGAAGATCTGAGAGCTTGGCAGAGCCTGAAGGGGGGCTTTCTTTTCTGGCAAGAAATGCGTACGGACGTTGCTCCAGCTTTCATGTCCTTGGCAACTCTCTTATTGTTGGATGCCCTTTTTATTGGCTGCTAGTACTAATCAAGCTGTTTTGCCTAAGCCCCTGTCTTGCTGGGAGGTGTAGTTGTGCATTTTGTTATCAGAGCTGTCTCTACAGGAGCTTTGTGAGGGCCAGTGCTGATGAGGTGGGGAACTCTGCATTTACCTTCTCAAGTATTCCCCATCTGAGCAGTAAATACATGAATGTTAGAGTGGAATATGTAATTGGTGGAGTGCTGCTTTGGAGGCTTAGTATGACTAATGTAGGAACTGGAACTGAAAGTTCCCCCAAGGGCCCTTGTACTGGATAGGTAAGAAAACACTGGCTTTGTTGAATGGGATGCTCTGCCATTCTTAATATTTCAAACACATCTGATCAAACATGTGGAATCATCAAGTACTACATGTTATCTCACAGGTAAAATATGCCTATTGGAATGAATGGACTATACCTTGAAATAATGTGATCTTCAGGTCTGGTCCTGGGATTGGACATTTCTGCAGTGCCATTACATGAGCCAAGGCACAGAAATGGCTAACCCAGTCCTTCTTCAACCTGGTGCCTTTCAAGTATTTTCTAGTGATTTCTGTTCTCTGGCATATCTATAGAGTTAAGGAAGCCTGTGCGTTCAATCTTGGCTTACACTGGAGGAGAATATAGTGGTGTCAGTTGTTTCTGAAATGGGAATAATAAGACTAGGCACAACGGTATGAGTAAGGGCTCTAGAAGCCAATATGGACATTATCATGATAGTTTTATATGAACATTATCGCAAGAGTCCATGGCTTGGAAAATGTGTTCGTTTTTACTATAATCTCCAGAATTCTCCAGCAGTCATGCTGGCTGGTGCATTTTGCAAGTTGGTAGTCCAAAATGTATCCTTTTCAAGATCTGTAGAACATAGCAGTATTTCTATGTAGAATATAGCAGTTGGAAACTAACCTTAGAATCCATGCTTTCATTTATGGCCCTCATAATTGCAGGAGGATGAAATGAGAACTAAACTGCAGAAGATCTGTGCAGGATTCCATTAGCTGATGGACAGGAATGAGGGTGAGGTACCGGCCAAAGTGGAGAAGGCTGCTTTAAATGTCATCTGCTACTATGTGGTGGAATGTCATCTAGATGAACTGCTGCTTCAATCATCATCATCATCATCATCATCATCATCATCATCATCATCTCCCCTCTGCCTGCATATCTTACTTGGACAGATCTGTAATATGGTGATGGAACACCCTTGCCTAACATCCCCTACAAATGACATTATTCCATGTCCTTCTTCCCTTAATGGGTCTACACATCTCTTTCTACTAAAGTTATTCTAAGCCTTCATAAAATGACTTACTCATATTCGTATACATTTCATATTCTTCATATACATAAACATTTATTTACAGTCTTCTGTACTACTAAAAGGTTCTGGCGATGCAGATTCCTTTACACTTTAATTCTTGTCAGAAGCACAATATGTCATCTGCCTCCAGCAATTGTCTCTATTTCCACTAGGATCTCTGTCTGTTTTCTGGATCCAGCAAAAGCAAGACCACTTGTTCATTACAGAAAGCTGAATATAAGATCTTTATTTCAGTTAAGAGATTTAATGCTGAAAGATTTTTTAAAAATTAACTTGAGGGATCAATTCTATGCATGCTTACCTGACCATAGCCCCTCAAAGTAAAAGACTCAAAAGTAAAAATGCAGAGGATGTGCTGGTATGTTGCTATAGGATTGCAGTGACTTCAGAATGTTAACAGTATTTTTCACACACACACCCAAAAAAGTAAAAGGAAGCTAGCAGTATTGTGTATGTGTGCACGCACACAGAGCATGTGACTGAAAATGTGTGTTGCTGGTGCTGAATTGTTTACAGAAGTTGAAAACATACTTACAGATGGATTTTAAGAAGAAAAATATGGAGTTAATTTTTGAAAAATCTAGCAATGTAGCCCTACTGAATTAAGAAATTTGTAAATGTGGTTCTCAGAGTGATTTGCAATTGTTGTTGTTGTTGTTATTCTTTATTTATATAGTGCTGTAGATTTGCACAGCGCTGTACATAAAAACAATAAATATAAAAGAGTAAACCTGCCTTGGCATACAATCTAAGAAATAATAGGATAATACATATAAAATATATAGCAATACAGGAAATGGTTCAATAAAATAGGCAACAAAAAAGAACATCAAATAGTAAATGATAATAACCCAATGCCTGGGAATGCTTCTCTGAACAGGATGGTCTTCAACTCTGTTGTGAAGCTGATTAAAGAAGTGATGGCCCTTGCTTGTGGGGGAAGAAGGTTCCAGGAGTGAGGGGCAGCAAGTAAAAGGTGGCGAATCCTAGATAGGGCAGAGAAAATCCTGGGCTGGGACAGCCGACCTTGACTACCAGAACGGAGGGCCAGAGTGGGAAGGTGAGGAGAAAGAAGGTCTGATAAATAAGGAGGGGGCAGTCCATGGAGGGCTTTAAACGTCGACAGCAGAAGCTTATACTGAATACGGAAAGGGAGGGGGAGCCAGTGAAGGGATGCCAACAAAGAAGAGATATGGTCAGAGAGGTGGGCGGATGTGATAATGCATGCAGCTGAATGCTGGACAGAAATTAAAGGACGGAGGTGAGAAAGAGGAAACTCAGCCAGGAGGACGTTACAGTAATCAAGTCGTGAGATCACTAGGGCATGGACCAGGATCTTGGCAGTAGAGGCGGAGAGATAAGGTCGGATTTTGGCAATATTGTATAAAAAGAATCTGCAAGCCTTGGCTGTGGTCTGGATCTGAGGGATACACGACAGAGAAGAATCAAAGATAAAACCAAGACTACAGGCTTGCTGGACTGGTTGAATAGAAATGTTGTCCACAGAGACAGAAAAGGAGTGTTGAAGGGTGGGCTTAGGAGGAAAGACAAGAAGCTCCATCTTGGACATGTTGAGCTTCAAACGCTGATGGCACATCCACTGCGAGACAGCTGTGAGACAAGACGAAACTTGCTGTTCAAGCCTTAGAGAAAGGTCAGAGGTGGAAAGATACAACTGAGTGTCATCGGCGTACAGATGGTAGGAAAAACCAAAAGAGCTAATGAATTTACCTAAGGACAACATATATACTTGAAATAAGCTCATCAACAATACATGTTATCATAAATAAGCAAAAACATTTACTTGGTTTTTCTTTCTGCCTGAGATTTTGCTGCCTGGCTAGTCATCCTGATGAAGAATTCTTTGAAGCCCCAAAGTTGGTGCATTCTTAGGATGAAGTAAAGTGATCCCATAGATCCTATCATTGTGTCTTTTTATCCCTTTGGGAACAACACAGCAATGGCTGTAAACCAAACTTCTTTATTCTTAGGATACAACAAACTCATCCCATTCTTTTGAGTGCAAGCAAAAAAGAATAACTGTATCATGAGGTTGAGTGGATCAGGGTCTTTTGAGTTATTTTGTTTTTCCCTCAGATGGAGACAGCTCACTGTCTTTGGATGAAGGAATATCTCTGTCATAGTAACTGGCATAACAGGGTCCTAGATTTCTAAAGAGTTCTGTGGACAAGTGCCAGAATTACAGGGCTCTTTTTTGGCAGAAAGGTGGGATACAGGCTTATTAAACAAACAAATTACCCATGCTTCTTCCCCCTTAGAAATTTGAAAAGGTATCTAGAAAACAACACTGTTAAACCTGATAGCCACAGGGAAGTTAGGAGGGAGACTCAAACTATAGGCTCAAAGCCAGAAAAACAAATGTTGTCAACTTGTCCGCTTTAGAAAGAAGGGGCTGCATGTGAAGCAAGCAGTAGCTGTGTGTGTGTGTTATTTACAGGAGGGCAAATGTGCAGACTGGCAGCAACATGGAGTTTTTGGAACCCATAAAGACTTCAAGGCATTGCTTTGATATTTTGTTATTGCTGTTTGTGCTGGCTTCACTCTCCCCATGTCCCATGAATTATTTTAAAGTGTTCTCGAGGGCAGAACTGATCAACTGCAGGCTTCTTTGCTGCAGTGCTCCAGCCAAAGGGTCCTGCAGCTCCAGATGTTTGTGTTTTTTTCTGAGGTCACTGGCCCTTTTGGAGATGCTTTTCTCCCGCTTCTCCCACCTCCACTTCAAGAATGCACACTGGCATTATTCAGTTCAGGGATTTAGAGATGGCCAGTTGACAAAACTCTGAAATGTGTGTATGGAAGCAGCAACGAGTGGAGGTAAGGACCCCAAAGTCTGGAAAAGGCACAAGCCAGCTGTGGTCCCATCTTCAAAGGAAATGAAGAGGCCCCACATGCTTCCATCTGACTATATACCCCTATTGTATTTTAATATTCTCTAAGTGTTGCCAAAAAACTATCCCCAGTCTATCACTAAGGGTGAAAAATGCAACCGCACTAAGTATTTGTTTCCGAGCATAGTGGACTCGTTCATATTCTTTTCTGTCTGATATCTTTGCTGTAAGCCAGCGGTAGGAAACCTACGGCCCGCGGGCCAGATGCGGCCCGGCAAGGCCTTGGGACTGGCCCCAGCCTGGTCCTGCCGCCGATTGCCGCCGGAGCCTTTGGCCTCTTGCGTGAGGGTGTGGGGCCTTTGGCCTATCAGGAGGAGGCGGGCAAGGGGGGTCAAGCGGCGGGCAAGGGGGGCAGTTGTCTATAGAAGCCTCAGAAACATGCATTTATATTAACCTTTTTTTTAAAATCAGCAAATTTTTTTGCGTGTCCTCCATTAAAAAAAAAGTGTCCTCCATTTGAAAATTTTGTCCTACATTTCTTTCGGTTTATTTATTTAATTAATTTTTAAAATTATTTATTTATTTATTTTTTGGCTTCGGCCCCCCAGTTGTCTGAGGGACAGCAACCCGGCCCCCGGCTCAAAAAGGTTGCCTATCCCTGCTGTAAGCAGAACTGATTGTGACTCCAGGCTGACAAAGACTTAATGATATGAAGGCTTCTGCTCTATTGGTAATGCAGGGGCAAACTTGGTAGCAACAGTGATAGGCAGGTAGGAGCAAAATAGAATATTTCTGGACAGGATTTTCATTCACATGTTTCCATTAGCAGGCACAATGACAGGTACATGGTTCAGCTGAGAGATAATGGGAACCTGGCCACAATTTTCTGTTATATCTGAACCAAGACTTTTTTAATTGGTAAGGGAGAGAATGGCAGGTTCTTTGGTCAAGGGGATTGCTGTATCTGTGCATGTAGCAAAGTTTTCACCTGTTTCCTGTCTGAAATGCTTTTAGCACAGATAATTAGGGGCATGAATCCTAATGCACTAATATGTGCTGTCCATACAATGTAATACTGAAATTGGGATAAGAAAATGGGCCTGTGGCCTAAAGTGATCCAGGAAATCCAGACCATGCCAGTCACTTTCAGTACTAATACTATTACTACTCAGTGGTCAAAACTCATTGTATTTTGTTTTGTGAGCAAATGTTCCACTTTCTAACTTTATCTGATAAAGGTAACAGACTTTAAAGTCTCTCTCTTCCAGCTGCCTCAGGCTTCCTCTGTGTTTGATCAGAGGCTTCTCATCTTGGGAAGCTTTGTTCTTGGGTATTAAATGAGCCAAGGCCATTTAGGCAATGTCCCTTTGACCGTGTCTCTCGTGTTTATATCCGTTCCGGAGATGGTCTTTGCCTCTTGTCAGAGAAGCTTTTGATCCACTAGCTTCCCGATTAAATTTTCCAAGTGCTGGTTTCCATGTTTGGTGAAAGGGTGGTGGGGGTAGCTGTGTGGTATTTCATGGTAGTGGCTTGGATTTCTGCATTCATGTCCATGTCCCCTTTGAAGCACTCATTTACTTACTAATCTTTAAACCTCTAACAGGGGAGCTGTGGCACTCTAATCATTTCAGCTCATGTAACGGAAAGAATGCTTCCCCCTTTAGCAGCTGCAAGTCCCCTCTTCTGCCCATCCTTGCAAATACAGCAGCCTCTTCCTGATCCCAGGGCCTCTGAACAAATGTAGCAAGCTAATACTGTACTACATTCAGTTGCAAGCTTTCGTAGCATCCTTTTGTGGCACTAGTGTGCACTAATGTTGGGAGTGTGCCTGGTGGTTAGGGAAGAAAATTTCTAAGTGAAATATTGCTTCAGCTAGTTACCACCATTTATATCAGCGGGGGTGGGGTGGGGGAGATCATTATGATTGGATTGGGTAGTCCTTGTGATCTCTTCTATGATTCTGTGATTGTAACTTGAGTCCTCCATGGACAGAACATAAAGCTTATCTAGAAGGCATAATTTTTTTTAACTTTTTTCATTCTCATAATTGCAATTACTCTATCTCAGTCTTTTTTGTTTTTGTTTTTGTTTAACCTACAGTATTAATTGAGACTCCTTTATCCAAAATGCTTGGGACCAGAAGTGTTTTGAATTTTGGATTTTTTTTCAGATTTTGGAATATTTGTATTTACATAATGAGATACCCTGGAGATGGGACAGGTTTAAAAATTAAATTAATTCATGTTTCGTATATACCTTACACATATAGCCTGAAGGTAATTTATATACATTATCTTTTAAATATTTTTTCTGCATGGAACAAAGGTTGTGTACATTGACCCATCAGAAAGCAAAGGTGTCATTATCTCAGCCACCCATTTGGACAATTTTGGGTTTTGGAGTATTTTGAATTTTGGAATTCCAGATAAGGGATATTCAACCTGCAATATGATTTCAGATGTGACAGGATAAGTCTCCATCACTTGGTTCTTTCATGACATAAGACAGAGCTCTCCAACAGTTGGTTCATGTCTGAAGCAAGCCTCAATTCAGCTATAGTAGCATTCTATATGAAATGCTATCTGAAATGCTTGAAATTTCCTTGAAAAATGGCACAATATTAGTGTTGTTGTTACGTACTCTGGAACTGTTGTGGCAAGCACAGAGTTGTCAGACCATATGTAATCCATAGTCAGAAGGCTCTTTTTGATTGATTATTCTTTGAGCCTATCATATACCTGAAAGTTTGTAATGGATAACACTTTTTAAAAAAAAACCAAGCAGATAGTTAAAATAGTTAGATAATAATAATAATAATAATAATAATTGTTTTATTTATATACCGCTATTCCAAAGATCATAGCGGTGAACAGCAAGTAAGCTAATTTGCCCCCAACAGTCTGGGTACTCATTTTAGCGACCTCGGAAGGATGCAAGCCTGAGTCGAGCTTGGGCCCTTTTGCTGGTCTTGAACTCGCAACCTTGTGGTTTCGAGTGAATGGCTGCAGTACAGGCATTTACCCACTGCGCCACCAGGGCTCCAATGATGAACAGAAAGGGCTCCTGCACCTTCAACAGATGCTCAGATGAGGGAATTTCAGTAGGGGTACTTTGCATGACTCAGCAAGGTACCCCCATGAAATTCCCTCTTCTGCACAACTATTAAAAGATGCAGGAGTTCTCCCCTCTTTTGTCTTTTTCTACTATATTTGTTTCTCAAAGTATTCAGCTGCTTCAAACCTTCAGGTACAGAAGAGACTCAAAATGAATCACAGGCCTGTTACAGACTGCCAAAATAAAGCTGTTTCGGGTCTCTTTGGAGGTATGCTATTTAAATGATGCATGGGTCCTAAGAGTCCGGAGGTCGCGCCAAAGCCACACTCCATTCCTAAGCACTGGAGGGCAGCTTTGGTGCAGCTTCCGGATTCTTAGGGTGCATGCATCATTTAAACAGCATACCTCCAAAGAGACCCGAAGCAGCTTTATTTTGGCAGTCTGCAACAGGCCATAGAATCATAGAGCTGGAAGAGACTGCAAGGGCCATCCAGTCCAACCCCCTACCATGCAGGAAATCTAAATCAAAGCATCCCTGACAGATGGCCATCCAGCCTCTGTTTAAAGACCTCTAAGGAAGGAGACTCCACTACACTCCGAGGGAGTTTGTTCCACTGTCGAACAGCCCTTACTGTCAGGATATTCCTCCTAATGTTGAGATGGAATCTCTTTTCCTGGATCTTGCATCCATTGCTCCGGGTCCTAGTTTCTGCAGCAGCAGAAAACAAGCTTGCTCCCTCCTCAAAAATGCTGCCACCTCCCAGAAAAACAAAACAAAAAGATGCCACCCTTATCTATTT
The DNA here is from genome assembly GCF_019175285.1 of Sceloporus undulatus. Taxonomy (NCBI): domain Eukaryota; kingdom Metazoa; phylum Chordata; class Lepidosauria; order Squamata; family Phrynosomatidae; genus Sceloporus; species Sceloporus undulatus. Next base: position 143,661,512 of record NC_056523.1, on the reverse strand, counting down.
GCTTTATAAATTTTGGAAATAATTTGCTAATTTCCACAATTACTAAGTTTGTATTTGCTTTGTTTTTTCTTGGGTTTTAAAAAAATATTTAAGCTTATTTTTAGACTTTTAAAAAAAACTTTAAATTTTGAGACTTGTCGTAATGTAACAAAACTCCCACTTTTCCATTTTGTAGTTTGTAAGCCAGCATGGCATAATGGTTTGAACACTGGACTATGACACTAGAGATCAGGGTTTGATTCCCTGCTCATCCATGAAACCCACTGGGTAACCTTGGGCAAGTCACACACTCTCAGCCTCAGGGGAAGGCAATTGCAAACCTTCTCTGAACAAATTTTGCCAAGAAAACACCATTCATTATAGGTTCGCCTTAGGGTTGCCATAAGTCAGAAACAACTTGTGGTACACAACAACAACAGTTTGAGTCTCCTGTTTACCTTAAATGTTAAGCATTCTAGACACCATTCTTTGTTTCTCAGCCTATACTGTGGTATTCTTATCAACGCTTGCTAGCAGTCATATTGAATTTAGTGGAGCTTTCTTCTGATGACCATCCATAGAATTATACCACTGAATAATGTTTTTCAGATGTTGCTGTTTAGGAACCGGTTTTCTTTTTCCCTGGACTAAAAGGTAGTCACACACCTTGCAACTGTGCAGGATAGCACAGTTAGTCTTGCCTTGTGACATCCTTCCAATTTAACCAGTATATCAGGTCTCAGAAAGAGGATCATGCATTTAATATAATAATATTTATTTACTTATACCCCACTCTTCAACCAAAAGGCTATCAGAACAGCTTACAAATTGTTAATTAGACGTTTCCCTACCCTCAGGCTTACAATCTAAGGAGACAAGACATAAAAGGAGAAGGGAATGGCAGTGGGGAAGGGGAAAAGTCCAGCAGATCTTCTCTCCCTCTGATGCCTAGACCATGGCAGATGGACTGGAGGGAGGGCCCTTCTTCTTACTCTGATTAGGCCTAATGGAGCTGACCTGCCCTTCTCTCCTTCTGGATGATGGTGGATGGAGGGAGGGCTCTTCTTTTCAGGCAAGGCCTGATGCAGCTGGCTTGCCTTTCTCTCCCCCTGGATGATGCATTTTGAATAGTATTTATTATTATGATTATTATTATTATTAACCTTTATTTATATAGCGCTGTAAATTTACACAGCGCTGTACATACAATCTTTTAGTTAGACGGTCCCTGCCCTCAGGCTTACAATCTAAGAAGACACAACACAAAAGGAGAAGGGAGTGGTGGTGGTGGGGGGGAATGGGATCAGGTCCAGCAGTTCTTCTCCACCTCCGAGGCCTGGACGAAGGCAGATGGACTGGAGGAGGGGCTTGGCTTCTTAATGGATGCTTAAAAGGAGGCTTCCTGGATCAGAGAGGGGCTCACCTCTGGGAATGCTTCTCTAAACAATATAGTCTTTAACTCAGTTTTGAAACTGGGTAGAGAAGTGATGAGGTGTGCATGTGGGGGAAGAAGGTTCCAGGAGTAAGGGGCAGCAAGCGAGAAGGGACGAATTCGGGAGGGGGCAGTGGTAGTCCTACACTTTGACAGGAGACCTTGACTACCAGAGCGGAGGGTGCGAGTAGGACTGTAAGGAGAAAGAAGGTCAGATAAGTAAGGAGGGGCCAACCCATGGAGGGCTTTAAAAGTCAATAATAAAAGCTTGTACCGGATGCGGAAGGGGAAGGGGAGCCAATGAAGGGAGGATAAAAAAGGAGAAACATGGTCAAAGCGGCGAGCGGATGTGACAATACGGGCAGCTGAATACTGGACAGAGATTAAAGGATGGAGGTGTGAAAGAGGAAGCCCTGTCAGAAGGAGGTTACAATAATCTAGTTGCGAAACCAGAGTCTTGGCAGTAGAGGCTGAGAGGACTGGACGGATCTTGGCAATGTTGTGGAGAAAGAATCTACAGGCCTTGGCGGTGGCCTGGATCTGGGGAATAAATGATAGTGAAGAGTCAAAAATGAAGCCAAGACTGCGGGTTTGATGAACCGGTTGAATAGAAGTGTCGTCGACAGAAAAGGAATAGTGAAGGGTGGGTTTAGGGTGGGTGCGTGCAAGCACCCACGGGGAGGAAGGGACGGGTGGGCTGCCTCCTCCTCTTCTCCCCGGGGCTGCCAGGCAACCGTGGGGAGAAGGGGACGGGACTGCAAGCCCCAGCGGGCTTTGCAACCGGAAGTCCCTCCCCCTTTCCCTCAGCAGCCTCCTTAATTGGTTGGGAGGCTGGGAAGGGGCGGGACTTCCGGCCACAAAGCCCACTGGGGTTTGTAGGTGGCCGAAAGTCCCGCCCCTTCCCAGCCTCTCAACCGATCAGGGAGGCCGCAGACGGGACTTTCGTCCCCAAAGGGAGTCGCGACCCAACAAAGGTTGGAAACCGCTGCTCTAAGACAGTAATGGAAGACCTTGAACTTCTCCTTCTAACTTTTATTTTGGCCTTTGAAACAGCTTCTAGTTTGTTTTGTTGTATTGTTGTTTGTTGGTGGAATAGCCAAGTTTGGTCTTATTTAATGCTTGTATATTGTCTTGATTGATCTTCTATGATAAAATTACTTTATTTAAAAGAAAAGAAAGAAAAGATAATAATGCTAGGAAAGGTAGAAATCAGTTAAAAGAAAGGAAGACTGCACACCAGATCGCTAGCCTCATGATCCTGAACCTGCAGGACCTAAGGAGAGCAGTAGAGTATAGGTGGGTCTTAGCAAGATCTCATTCACAAGGTCACCATGAGTTCAGGTCGATCTGAAGGCAGTTAACAACAACAAAAATCTCTTGCAGAAATGCCCACAGTAACATTGCAATAGGTAGCTTGATTCCATGCCTTGGTTTATAAGCTTCCAAAGGCACCTGGCTGCCTGCTATTTCAAAAAGAGCCTTGAATGGGCTGCACCCCCAGTTTGATCCAGCAAAGTCAAGTTAATTTCTTTTGTTGTCAATTTGCTGTTCCATTCAGAGGAGAGAGAGGGGAAAGCTGTCACGCTGTGATGATAAAGCTATCTCAAATTCTTCCTCTTTAACCAAGCCAATACACTAGATCTTTTTAGCTTCCACTTTTGCAGCTTTTCACATCTGGCTTCTCCATCCTTTGCCTCCTTAATCAGGTAAGCTATTCTTTATTGAAGTATTTATTTCCCACCCTATATACTTCTCAAGGTAAAGGTAGTCTGTTGACATGAACATCTAGTAATAACCGACTCTAGGGGGTGGTGCTCATCTCCATTACTAAGCTAAAGAGCCAGTGTTGTCCGAAGACAAATCTGGTGGTCATGTGGCCAGCATGACTGCACCGAATGCTGTTACCTTCTCATCAGAGTGGTACATATTTATCTACTTGCATTTGCATATTTTCAGATTGCTAGGTTGGCAGAAGCTGGGACTAGTTACAGGAGTTCATCCCATCATGCAGCACTTGGGCTTTTACCACTAAGCCACCGCATCCCTACTTTTCAGGGTAGGAGAGGGATAAATAATTGTTTCAAACAGGCCCCAAATGTTTGTTTTATTTCGATGTCACCTTTCTCTCAGAAAGTGACCCTAGGTGGCTCACAGATAAAATCAGTTAAAATCTTTACAATAAAAAATTAAAAACAATTAAAACAATCTTGCTGAACAATATAAAATAATTCACAGATACTCATTTATATTTGAATACAGCTTGAGAGAGTCAATTCCTATTGGTAGCAGGATTGCTCCTAGTTTTTCACAAATGGGGTTGGGGTGCACTCTGCTGGACCAGACTCAGCTCAAGTGTCAAAAAATACAAGTTGCTATATTATGCACCATCTGTTATTTCTGAAATCTATTTTGATGCTGCTTGTTCTTTAACTTGGGCTTTGATTTTAGAACTTTTGAAATGTTTTTATAAAATCAAGACTCATGCTATTACTTGAAAATATAAGGTACATGCAAATGTGATCTTCAAATGTTCTAGAGGATTCTTCATCTTATATGCACTGTCCTGAAAAGGAGCAAGGCCAGGCATTCAAAAGCCAAAGGAATCCACCGCAGAGAGGCAGTAGCAAGTGACTTACAACTTGGAAACAGCTGCTACCAGAGGATATTCCATTTTTCATTTAATATTATGTCTGATGGAATAAGAATGAAAATGATATAATGATGTGATCCAGCAATGCTGTGCGTAGCAATGTTAAGGATGTGCAGAATTTATTGGCAAGGTGGATTGGGAGCATGGGGGAGCAAAAGTGGAAGAAAGGTGGTTTATCTGTACATTTCTAAACTAGAAATGTGTTCCAAAGCCTGCATCTGGAGAAAGATGTCCTGACCCAGAAGACCAAAACTGTCTTACATGTCTATTAAGTTTTCTTTCACAGATTTTATGGTGGGCTAGAGGATTTATGGGACCTACTGAGCAATTTGTTTTTCCTTACCTTGACTATTACTAATATGTTATCTTTGTGATTTCAGGGAAGTATATACTGTATAGAAAAGAGGCACATTAAAAAAGCATGTGTTAGTCTGAAAGAAAAGGGGTGAGCGGTGGATAAACTCTTGTGAGGAGAACTTTTATTGGCCAGATTGTAGAAATCAGAAAGGCAGGATGAGGATAGGGTTTTTTTGGGGGGGGGGTAGGCTTTGAGGAGGAAGCTGAATTTTGTGTGCTCACAAGCTGCTATCTCATTCTTTTAAGTCTCTTCCAATTAAAGTTGCTTTGGACTGATGTCTTGCCAATGGTGGGAACTGGTTGGGGAGGAGGAGCTCGATGGACTTATTTGTCAACTTGTGAGTAAGAATAGGATAGCAGCTCTTATCAGGACATGGTCCCTGTGTGTGTGTCACAGAGTTTGTGCTGCATGTTTCTGTCTCATTCTTGGACTGTGTTCCTCTCCTCTGTCTCTCCCTCTTTCTTTGTGCCTCACTCACAGGCCCTGCCATGAATTTTCTCTGACCCCTTGGGGCCATTCCCACATGAAGCTTTGATGTGTGTGCCCAGAGCTTGATTGACAAGGAAGTTTTAGTGGCAGCAACTGGAGGAATGGAGAGAAAAGGGCAGGGCTTTGAACTAAAGGGCTTTGAGCTCTGAGATGCTGTGCTTAGTTATCTCCTTCAGAATGTTAATTATTCATCACGATAATTGGGCAGGAGAGGAAAAAAGAGAGGAGGTTATTAAAAAATTCCAACACTAACACACTACAAAAACCTCATTTTCCAACTTTATGGCTAGCGTGAAAAGGATAGTGTGTAAAGAGGTGGGGAGGGTTCCTTTTTAAAAAAAAATCCATTCCCTACATAGTAGGATCCCTTCAGATGAAGGCAGTGGAGACATCAAAGCTTTCGTAAGGTTTCTCGGGGGTTTTAACTGTGCCTGGTACTTTTTTAATTAAAAAGTTTAGGGAGAGCCGCCTTTGTGACTGGCTTCTGATGGAGCTGGCAACTTTGAGTCCCATTGCTTGAAAAAGGAAGTATTTTAAAGAGGCTAATAAAATTTTACCCCTGCTGTTAGGATATTGAGCTGGCACCATGAAAGACCTGATTGGTAGAATCTAAGAGGTGAATCTAGGTGCTGCTATATTGGAGTGGGGTGAGGTTGTATTTTCTTTTCCTGGGATCTAAATGTAGTCTGCCACTTGGTGTGCATATATGCCCATTCTCTCAGTCTCTATAACTGTTATCTGCCCATTTCAAGTCTATAGGGAATAGGTCAGTAAGGTTTGCTCTTTAATGTTCAAATATTTACTGTTACATTTGGATCACTTCCAGTCTTTTGATGTTACACATCATTCATTCCAATAAAAGGAAGCAGTAGTATTTGCCCTGCAAGGAGTTATAATATATCCTTTTCTGCTCTATTCCAGCAGTCTGGCATCATACCTAAAGCAAAAGGTTCTCCTTTGAGTACATTGATGGTGGAGCTACATGGAAAGGATAAAATTATGTGTTTTGTTATTGTTTCAGTGTGGATTGCTTTCTACTGTGTTGAATTTCATTTGTTCATGAATCACTCTGTTGATGCAATTTTTTTTTAGCAAAATGCTGTTGGATTTCCACTTTGGTAGTAAGAAGTTGGGTTTGGCTGTTATGTAGCAGTGAAATCCAGGGAACAATCTGTCATTTTGCAAATGGATTGGCTAAAAAAATAAAAAAGCTGGAGTAATTTTTTTTGCCTGCTGTCACCCACTATTTAGTTTGATGATATTCTTTGGAAGCTTTGGGTGTCACCATTCTGAATAACTTGGCATCATCCTCAAGTCTGGCAAATTTGGTGTTCACACCTGACTCCAGAATATTTAAGATTTTATTTATGTCATGTATCTTTTTCCAAACATAAATCCTTTCTAAGACAGTGTGCAGTCAAATTAAGAACACTGGGAGGATGGATCATCTTATTCAATTACTGCTGATTTTTATTTAATATGGATGGATTTTATCATAAGCCTTTTTGAAACCAAGTGTAAACCATTAAACTATCTACCGGATTATCTATATCTATATGTCTGCTGACCTTCTTTTACAGTTCCAAATTTTCATTGGAGCAAGTTTTCCTTATATAAGATGTATGCTGTTCTTTCTCCAAACTTTATTCTCAAGAAAGAATTTTAAGTTATTTTACTGTCCTCACTCCCAAGCTCTTTTTAAAAATAGGTAGAGTTCTGGTTACTTTGCAGGACTCTTCTATCAAAACCAGTATCAGTAACAGTTTCTTATACTTGTGAACAGATTGGGAGATTGACACTTGTGTTTTTTAAGACCTCACAAATATATTCCAACCAGTTCCAGAAAGTTAAATTTAAAAAATAAATAAAAATAAAACTTTTATTTATATTCCGCTTATTTGTAAGAAACAATCAAAGCGGCTTCCAACAATTAAAATAATACAGATGTACAGAGTTAACAATAATACAATTTGTCAATTAATCCTAGGATTTCATCATATCTAATCCTTCTACTCCTTTCTCATCTCAAGGTTCAACCGCCTTTCTGTCTGGTTTCTTGCTTTCGACAATGAAAAGCACTTTTTAAGCTTCAGCAGTATAGTCAGTTATGGAGGGCATGTGTTTTTTATCACTTCATGTGTGTTTTGCAGGGGTTTATATTCCTTTTCATTTGTATTTGGGCAAGACCTTTTAAAATAGGCTTCCCTGTCTTTCCTTGGCTCCACCGTCTCCTTGGACTTGATACCTTTCCTAATATATGGTATACGTTCTCTCTGAAATGGTAATAACTATGGTTTTACTCTCCAGCTGTGCAAAACACATTTACCCTTTCTCCACAGTTTTTCAGTTTTCCTTATTTTTGTATATGTTGATTTTATGTACTGTATTGTTATATATTTTAGTATGCTATAGCAAATAATCATATAATTACATGCTGTTAGCCACCATGAGCATTTTCACCATCAAGTAGAGAGATTAATTGAATTAATTAATGTTAACTTGATCACTGTTTTTCTGACAAATTTCTCTTGAAGTAAAATGTGGCTGTACAGTATTGGACTTTCTGCATAGTTTTTCATTTACGTTTATGTTGAATTTGATTGTTTCACACCAGATTTTAGGAATAAGCCCAAGATCTCCTCCTATCTAGTCAGTTTCCATGATCAGCATTCCTGGTTGTTAATTGTATCTAGAAATTTTCTTTGTCAGAAAAGTGACCAGTGGAACAACTTATTTATCAAAAGCACCATAGAAGACAGATCTAAAAAAGAAATGTTTTATTGAAAGGGGCTTTGTCGCCAGTATGGAGGCTTGACTTGATATTCTTGAGCAGCAATGTGTTGACAAGCAAAAGTGTCCTACTTTTTCTTGTTGTTGTTGTTAACTGCTGTCGAGTCCACCCTGACTTATGGCAACTCTGTGGATGAAACATCTCCAATCCCCACTCTGCTCTACTTAGATCCTGGAGATTCAGGCCCATGAGCTCCATGATTGAGTTTAGCCATCTACCATGAGTTCTTGTTCTTCTTCTACTACCTTCTAGCTTTCCTTTTTTTTCCTAATAAATAATTCGTTCTCATGATACAGCCAAAATATGACAACCTCAGTTTCATCATCTTGGCTTCCTGGGAGATTTCAAGCTTGTTTTTGACCATCCACAGTATCATCATTACTCTTCTCCAGCACCGCATCTCAAATGTGTTTATTTTCATCATTACTCTTCTCCAGCACCACATCTCAAATGTGTTTATTTTCTTCCCATTTGCTTTCGTTGCTATCCAGCTCTAGCATCCATACATAGTGATGGGGAGTACAATGGCCTGGACGATTCTAACTTTGGTGCTCAGTTGTATAGCTTTATACTTTAGGAATTTGCCAAGTTCTTTCATGGCTGCCATCCCCATTCCTAGTCTTCTTATTTCTTGACTCAGTCTATTCCAGTGATGGAGAACCTTTTACAGACCGAGTGCCCAAACTGCAACCCGGACCCCACTTATTTATTACAAAGTGCCACATCCCTCTGGCTTTCTAGTAAGAAACTCTGGCAAACTCTGTGCTAGGGCAACAGCATGTGTGCCCACAGAGAGGGCTCTGAGTGCCACCTCTGGCACGTGTGCCATAGGTTCGCCATCACTGGATTCTGATCAGTGTTTGACCCAAGGTACAGTACAGGAAATCTTTAACTATTTTGATTTCCTCATTTTCTAGGTTGAATTTGTGTATATCCTCCATGGTCCTTATTTTTGTTTTCTTTATGTTCAGCAGTAAGCCTGCCTTTGCACTTTCTTCTTTGACCTTGCTAATTATTCCAGGTCTATGATGTTTTCCGCTAGTAGTGTCATTCGTGTATCTTAGATTGTAGATGTTCCTTCCTAGTATCTTCACTCCTCCTCCTTCTGAGTCTAAACCTGCTCTTTGTATGATATTTTCTGTGACAAATTGAACAAGCAGGGATATAAAATTCATCATTGCCTGACCCCTTTACCAATTGGGAACTATGTTCTGTTCTAACAGTAGCCTCTTGTTTTAAGTACAGATTTCTCATCAGGACTATCAAATGTACTGGCCCTCCCATATTATAAGAGTGTTTCATAGCTTTTTATGGTCTATGTGGTCAAAGTCATTGCTGTAGTCCCTAACGTACATGCTGATTTTTTTCTGGAATTCTTTGGTGCACTCCATTAACCATCATATGTTTGCAGTATGGTCCCTAGTGCCTCTTCCTTTCCCAAATCCTGCTTGTATCTCTATGATTTCTCTCTCTCAACATGGTGGAAAATTAATGCTATGGTCCTATAGTTGCTGCAGTCTTTTACGTCTCCCTCTTGTGGATGGGGATGTACAGTATATTGATTGTTTCCAGTCTGTTAGCCACCATTTTGTTTTCCATGTTTGTTGGCATATTTTAGTTAATGCTAAAGTTGATTCTGTCTATATGGATTGTAGCAATTCAACTGGAATGTCACCTGTTCCTGGTGAAATGCGCTTTCCAATTTTTCCTTTTGCAGATTCCACCTTGCTTTCTAGAATTTGCAGTACATCTTTGTATGGTACTTCATTCCATGTATCATTCAGTTTTTCATCTCACTTATATAGCTCTTCTATGTATTGCTTCCATTGTCGTTTTATTTCTTCTTGAGCTTGTAGTATGTTCTTCTTTTGATCATAGATCATCCTTGCCCTTATCTTGAACTTTCTTTTGTGTTCTCAGACCTTTTGAAAGAGTTCTCTCATTCTACCTTTTTGTTATTGTCTACTATTTCTCTGCATTGATTATTATAGTAGTGTTTCTTGTCCTTGCGCATTAGTCATTGGACAGTGGCATTTATGGTTTTGGTTTGTTCCTGTTTCCCTTTTCTCTAGTTTCTTCTTCCCTTTGCTGCTGGAAGCTTGTGCTATAAAAGATAGCTTCTCTCTTCAGTGCTTCTGTATTGCCCTGCTGATTAGAAAAGATGTATTTCCTCAGCAATCTAAGATATGCAGATGACACCATACTAATAGCGGAAAACAGCATGAACTTGGAACAGTTACTAAGAAAGGCCAAGGAAGAAAATACAAAGGCATGCAGAACATAAAGGAAACAAAAATAGTGACCACAGAGGATCTAAATTCAACCTTAACAATGAGGAAATCAAAATAGTTAAATATTTCCCATACCTTGGATCAAGCATTGATCAGAAAGGAGACTGTAGTCAAGAAATAAGAAGAAGGCTAGGAATGGGAAGGACAATGATGAAAGAAGTGGACAAGATTCTAAAGATATAAAACAGCAGTAAAGTCAGAATCATCCAATCCATTGTATTCCCTATCACCATGTATGAATGCGAGAGCTGGACAGTGAAAAAAGTAGATAAAAAGAAAATCAGCTCTGTTGAGATGTAATGCTGGAGAATACCATGGACAGCCAAAAAGACAAACAAATGGATCCTTGAACAGATCAAGCCTGAAGTCTCCCTAGAAGCCAAGATGATTAAATTGAGACTGTTGTACTTTGGTCACATCATGAGAAGACATGACTCATTAGAAAAGACAGGTCTTATCCACAGGGTTGCCATGAGTTGAGGTCAATTCATAGGCAGCTAACAACAACAATTTTCAACTCTTCCTGTGTTTCCTTCTAACCCTGGAATTTTTCCTATTACAGGCTAACCTCATCCCTGCTGCTATTGTGTACTTTGGATCTGAGAAGCACAATGGTGAGTAGCTAGCTTCTCTGGTTTCTTTTCAGAAGAGTTTTCATAGCCGCTGTACAAGCATCAAAAGAAGCAATGTTCCTGGTGTCAATTCTAGTGTCTAAGACAGCTAGCCCTAGATCTACTTATTTGGAATAAATTAGCAGACAGTTGATGGCCCAGGAATTTTAGATTATGCCATGAAATTCTACTCTTTCAACTTGACATACAGACAGTTGATATACAACCAGTTTAGAATGACTATAAGGAATATAGCTGCTGTAGTTTAAGATGAAATAAGTGGAAATATTACTTCTGTTCATCAACAACTCCATTTAAAAGATAGGCTTGATGACACACACGCATACACAAAATATTCCAACTTGCTTGGTAAGAACAGTTGAAAAGATTTGGTGAAGAGCTGTGCCTCCCATGGGCTGTGTTTTGTTCAGCTCTTAGTCTATCAAGGCTTTAATTCTTGGTTATTGTTTGTATCCGTCCACCCATCCATCTCTTACTTTATTTATATCCTGCCTTTCTCCCAGGCTGTTCAAAATGCAGAAAATAGAATTAAAAATATGTAGTTAAAAACATACAAAATTAAACTTAAAATTAAAACCATATTAAATAACAACAAAATTAAAACCAATTAAAATCTTACTTTAAAATATATTAAAAACAGTGCAGAACCATAGAAGTCCTATTTGTTAAAGTCAGTTTCCAAAGGCTTATTAGAAAAGAAAGGTCTTAACCTACCACCAAAAGAACAACAAAGAAGGAGCCTTCCTAACTACCATAGGCCGTTCCAAAATGTGGAAGCAGACACAGAGAAGGTCTTCTCCCATGTTTCCATCAGCTGTACCTGTGAGGAAGGTGAGATACAGAGAAATGCTTCCCCGCAGATCTTAAAGCTCAGGCAGGCTTATATGGGAAGATACAGTCCTTCAGATGGCTTGGACCTGAGCTGTGTAGGGCTTTATAAGTCAAAACCAGCACTTTCAGTTGTGTCTGGAAAAAAACTGGCAGCCAATGGAGCCATGTCTGGAGTTAAATCTGAGAGATAAAATCTCTCAGATAAGGGCCAACTTAGACACCGATATTAGTACAGGAACGACAAGAGGGGCGTCCGGCGACTCCATTCATGAGGGAATTTTGGATCAGTTTCAGTCTACAAGTACCAATGACGTAGACAAGTTGCTTGGTGATCGAGAGGGCAGTTGCTAACCAACTCCAAGCAGTCTTGGATGAAACCAATTATCTTGAGCCATTTCAAACTGGCCTCAGGTCAGGATACAGAGTGGAGACTGCCATGGTTGCGTTGGTCAATGATCACCATCTGGGCATTGACAGGGAAAGTGTGGTGCTCTTGGACCTCTCAGTAGCCTTCAGTACCATTGACCATGGTATCCTTCTGGAATGCCTGAGAGGGTTAGGAATCGGGGGCTCTGCTTTCCAGTGGCTCCATTCCTACCTCTCGGGTAGGTTCCAGATGGTGATCCTGGGAGGCAGTTGCTCTTGTAAAAGAGAGCTAATACCTGGCATGCCTCAGGGTGCCATTCTGTCTCCCATGCTGTTTAACATTTACATGAAGCCTCTGGGTGAGATCATCTGGAGACATGGGGCAGGATGTTATGTCTCAGACTGCTTCAGTGACCAAGGATGGCACCTCCCACCTGAATGACTATCTGAGGTCAGTAACTGGATGAGGGAAAATAGTCTTGACCTGAATCCAAACAAAACGCATGTCCTTGCTATAGGTAGCCCTACTCCGGGCACGGAGATATGTTCACCAGTCCTGAACAGGGTCACGCTTCCCCTAAAGAACTGTGTTCGCAGCTTTGGGGTGCTCCTGGACTCGTCACTCCAGCTGACATCTCAGATAGATGTGATGGCCAGGAGTGCCTGTTATCAGCTTCGGCTGATACACCAGCTGCGACCCTACCTGGAACTGGGGGACCTAGAAACAGTGGTATATGCACTGGTAACCTCTCGTCTTGATTTCTGCAACACGCTCTATATGGGGCTACCCTTGTGTCACATTCAGAAACTTCAACTGGTCCAAAATATGGCAGCCAGATTGATGGTAGGAATATCTAGATTTGACTGCATTACACCAATTTTGAAAACTTTACATTGGCTGCCTGTTAGCTTCCGTGCACAGTACAAGGTGTTGGTTATTACCTATAAAGCCCTACATGGCTTGGGTCCAGTTTACTTGAGAGAATGCCTCTTCCCATATAATCCTTCCTGCACACTCAGGTCCTCTGGGAAGAACCTGCTGCAGCCAAACAAAACTAGATTGATGGCGACTTCCCAGAGGATCTTTTCAGCTGCCGCTCCAAAAATTTGGAATGACCTGCCATATTACATCTCCTGACGCTTTCAAAAAGGCGATAAAAACAGATCTTTTCCAGCAGGCCTTTCCAGACTGACCTCCTAATACAATAGAACTATTTACTCGCCCAAACTAGTTCTCCCGCCCCAATACTGCTACTGCGACTTAATTTGTATTTAATTAATTGTTACAGTGGATATATGTTTTTGTTGTTTTAATTTTATATGTGAAGGAGGGAGGGTTGGGGGAGTAAAGGGAATGTTTTTGTTATTTACTTATATATTTGTATTTGGTTTGCTGTTACCACCTCGATCCGCAATAAGGGAGCGTCAGGATACAAATAAATATTATTATTTATTATTATTATGTTAGCTAACATAAGTAAGACTCTTAGGCCTGTTACAGACTGCCAAAATAAAGCTGCTTCGGATCTCTTTGGAGGTATGCTATTTAAATGATGCATGGATCCTAAGAGTCCGGAGGTCACGCCAAAGCCACACTCCACTCCTAAGCACTGGAGTGCAGCTTTGGTACAGCTTCCGGATTCTTCGGATGCATGCATCATTTAAACAGCATACCTCCAAAGAGACCCAAATCAGCTTTATTTTGGCAGTCTGTAACAGGCCATAGTGATGAAAAATAGGTTGATATCTTTTTAACTGGATCAGAGACACCTGGTACAAGAATACAGAAGCTTTTGCACTAAGTTTTTTATTTAAAATTCAGGGTTGTTGTTTTTTTAAGTAGAAAAAGTACCCTTACTGTTCATATCTAGTTGAGACCAAACAATTATATAACAGACATTAATAAAACTCATATAGATATTTACAATTGCTTCCAGCCACAATTCACTTTCAGGCTGAGGACAAGTGTTTGTGTGATACATACTGTTATAGTTAACTGCAACAGCCAGTCAAACCACCATAGCTGAGGAGGCTTTATTTGTCTACAGGGGAGATCAGAGTAGAATTGTGCTGCATGTTGAAGATAAAATCTAACAGTATTGAATGGTGCAGTTTATTAGAAAATAGCCAACGGTATAAAATCCTCAAGCGAAATGATAAGAAAATTGTATACATGCAGGGTGAGACTCTCATCTCTGTTTGTCTGGCAGGTCTGTTTTTGTTAGTTTTATAATCTTCACTCTGCCAGTACACAAAGTGGACTCTGGATGAACCGTTGTGAGTTTTAAAGCCTATAGTATCAGAAGTTTAGATAATTCTTTCACATCTTAGGAAAAATGGTCTGCAAGGGATTAATCTTGCTTGAAGAGTCATTGGTTTCATAAAAAGAACAGAGGTGACTTTGGAGGCTTCATTGTTTTGAAGCACTTTGTTAAAGGTATCCTATGAGGATAATTGTTAGTTTATTTATCAAACATGAACTCTTGTGTGTTTATAGATTATTTTCTGAGACTGGATCTGCTGGAATCTGCAGTGTCCCCTTCTGAAGCTGACATTCTAGTAGCCAGGTAAGCAGACATAATTCTTTTTGAAGTTACGGAGGAGATTGTCTTCCATGGTGAAGAATCTGCTGGCAGTTGCCAAATCTTGCTTGCACATGTGAAGCTTTGTATATCCTAACTGAATGATGAAGGCCAACCATAAGACCCAGTCTCATAGGAATTGAAAAGTATTTTGTTAATATCAAACCCATAGTTCTTTAGCTTTAGCAATGAAACTCAAAATATGATGCAGTGGGGTGTATCATCCTGACATAGAGATAGATCAATACAAACATCTACATATTTACAGTATCTTTTTCCCCAGGCGCTTGTCTAAATCAAGACAAGATCACAACCTGTACTTAATTCCCCACCCGAGCCACATGAAGCCGGTGAGAATGTACTACCAAGGCACTCAGAGACAGCAACAGTGCTTGAAGCTCCCCAACTGTGATGACCACTTAAATTCCCACCACCATGGCCCGTTACAGATGGGCCTGAAAATACAGACTGGGTCCATATTAGGGTTAGAAAGGGGCGTCACTTCCTGACGCCCTCAACCCTAGTACGGACCCAGTCTGTACAAAATGGTGGCGGCCGTTCCACACGGCTGCTGCCATTACAATGTCACGACGGCGTGGACGTGATGTCTTTGCGCTGTGCAAGGGCACCTAGAGCGCCCTTTCCACGGTGCAAGAAGGAGCTACAAAACGGAGCACCTTCTGGGGTTTGCGTCGCTGGGCGCAGCCTTTACATGGCTGCACCCAGCGACGCAGAGGTTTCTCCTCCTCCCTGCCGTCGCCGGGTGTCCTTGGGGCTTGAAGCCCCAAGGACACCCCTTTCCAGGCCGTGGGGAAGCAGCCTTTTGCCGCTTCCCCACGGCCTGCAAAGCGGCGGATCGGGGCCTCGGAGGCTGCCGGTCTGGCAGCTGAGGCCCCGATACAGCGGGGAAAGGAGCGGGTGCAGACCGCCCCAAATGGGCGGTCTGTAACCCGCCTAAGTTTCTTTGAGGACAGCACTCTGGGCCTTTTTATCTCACTGCTGTCATATAAATGTCATGAGCACTTGTATTTGTTTGAATTTGTAGTAGCATAGTAAGTATTCAAGTGTCAAATAAGCCTCTATTTGAAAGAGGAATAAAACTTTATTTACCAAAAGGTTTAAACAATATTTTGCTTATTGAGATGGTATATATATATTTGTTATTTTCAGATATTGTATATTTTTTAGTTTTATTCAGTTACAGATTTAGTTAACTTCCCAACACTCTGTCCTGCAATTCACAAACTTATATCCAGGACCCTCACACCGTCTTTATCTTTAGGTTTCTTCCCTAAACCTACCCCAGCCACCAAGACTACCGATATCCCACAGGATATTATACTTTTACACATATTACACCTTCTTATACTGGTCAAAGACCGAATAAACTATATTACATTACATTACACTACAGCAGGGGTAGGCAACCTTTTTGAGCCGGGGGCCGGGTTGCTGTCCCTCAGGCGACTGGGGGGCCGAAGCCGGGGGTGGAGCTTCAACCCTCCAGGGCGGGGAAATGTGCCGGGGGTGGAGCTTCCACCCTCCGGGGCGGGGCTGCGTGCCGGGGGGTGGAGCTTCCACCCTCCAGGGGCGGGGCTGCATGCCGGGGGCGGAGCTTCCACCCTCCGGGGGGCCAGGCCTCCCC